>NC_041228.1:60103744-60113568 GCF_002837175.3 Physeter macrocephalus | reverse complement strand
CGCAGGTCCAGCTGCCCGTGTCCCTGGACCTTCCGCTCTTTCCTTCCATCATGATGCAGCCCGTGCAGCATCCTGCGCTTCCTCCCCAGCTCGCCCTGCAGCTGCCCCAGATGGACGCTCTCTCGGCGGATCTCACTCAGCTCTGCCAGCAGCAGCTCGGATTAGATCCCAATTTCCTAAGGCATTCTCAGTTCAAACGCCCCCGGACAAGAATTACAGACGACCAGCTGAAAATCCTGAGGGCTTACTTTGACATCAATAATTCTCCGAGTGAAGAACAGATCCAAGAAATGGCGGAGAAGTCTGGCCTCTCTCAAAAGGTCATCAAGCACTGGTTTCGAAATACGCTTTTTAAGGAGCGGCAGAGGAACAAAGATTCGCCCTACAACTTCAGTAACCCGCCCATAACGGTGTTGGAAGATATCAGAATCGACCCCCAGCCCTCCTCTTTAGAACATTACAAATCTGATGCATCCTTCAGCAAGAGGTCGTCGAGAACCAGGTTTACGGACTACCAGCTTAGGGTTCTTCAAGACTTTTTTGACACAAACGCTTACCCAAAAGATGACGAAATTGAACAGCTTTCTACCGTTCTCAATCTGCCTACCCGGGTTATTGTTGTGTGGTTCCAGAATGCTCGTCAGAAGGCACGGAAGAGTTACGAGAATCAAGCAGAAGCTAAAGATAACGAAAAAAGAGAACTTACCAACGAGCGCTATATTCGAACGAGCAACATGCAGTACCAGTGTAAAAAGTGCAATGTGGTTTTCCCCAGGATCTTTGACTTGATTACGCATCAGAAGAAGCAGTGTTACAAGGATGAAGATGATGATGCCCAAGATGAAAGCCAAACCGAAGACTCCATGGACGCCACGGATCAGGTGGTGTATAAGCATTGCACAGTGTCTGGCCAAACGGAGGCACCCAAAAACGCTCCTGCCCCGGCGGCGAGTTCTGGCTCTGGGACTAGCACCCCGCTGATCCCGTCACCCAAACCGGAACCGGAGAAGACGTCTCCAAAACCCGAATATCCCACAGAAAAGCCAAAGCAGAGTGACCCCTTGCCCCCTTCTCAAGGCGCCAAACCAGCGCTGCTCTCAGCCTCCACTTCCTCAGACCCGCCGCCGGCCTCGGCCGCTCCGCCACAGACACCGAAACAACCCCAACTTATGGGAAGACCCCCCTCGGCCTCCCAAACCCCGGTCCCTTCCAGTCCGCTGCAGATTTCCATGACTTCTCTCCAGAACAGTCTACCTCCACAGTTACTACAGTACCAATGTGATCAGTGCACAGTTGCCTTCCCGACTCTGGAGCTCTGGCAGGGGCACCAGCACATGCACTTCCTGGCTGCTCAGAACCAATTCCTGCACTCCCCGTTCTTGGAACGGCCCATGGACATGCCCTACATGATATTCGACCCCAACAATCCACTGATGACTGGACAGCTGCTGAGTGGTTCTCTCACACAGATGCCCCCTCAGACCGCTTCCTCCCACCCCGCAGCCCAGGCCACAGCTGCTGCTTCCCTTAAAAGGAAACTGGATGACAAAGACGACAATAACTGCAGCGAAAAGGAAGGCGGGAATAGCGGTGAGGACCAACACCGTGATAAACGCTTGAGAACCACCATCACCCCTGAACAACTGGAAATTCTCTACGAAAAATACTTGCTGGATTCCAACCCTACCCGGAAAATGCTTGATCATATTGCACGTGAAGTGGGGCTCAAGAAAAGAGTCGTGCAAGTCTGGTTCCAGAACACTCGAGCGCGAGAAAGGAAAGGCCAGTTCCGGGCAGTGGGTCCAGCCCAGTCTCATAAACGGTGTCCCTTTTGCCGAGCCCTGTTTAAGGCGAAGTCAGCCTTAGAAAGCCACATTCGCTCCCGGCACTGGAATGAAGGAAAGCAGGCAGGTTACAGCTTGCCACCAAGCCCTTTGATATCAACAGAAGATGGGGGAGAAAGCCCGCAGAAATACATTTATTTTGATTATCCACCTCTGCCGTTAACTAAAATTGATCTCTCAAGTGAGAACGAATTGGCTTCTACAGTGTCAACACCTGTTAGCAAAACAGCAGAGCTGTCGCCGAAGAATCTTTTAAGCCCTTCTTCTTTTAAAGCAGAATGTTCTGAGGATGTAGAGAATTTAAACGCCCCTCCTGCTGAGGCTGGGTATGATCAAAGTAAAACTGACTTTGATGAGACGTCGTCAATTAATACAGCGATCAGTGACGCCACCACCGGAGATGAGGGAAACGCAGAAATGGAAAGCACCACGGGAAGTTCTGGAGATGCGAAGCCAGCTTTATCTCCCAAAGAGCCGAAAACTCTCGACACTTTGCCCAAAACAGCAACCACACCCACCGCGGAGGTCTGTGATGAAAAATTTCTCTTTTCTCTCACGAGTCCCTCAATACCTTTCAACGATAAAGACGGTGACCATGACCAAAGCTTTTATATCACGGATGACCCCGATGACAATGCTGACCGCAGTGAAACGTCCAGCATAGCTGACCCGAGTTCACCGAATCCATTTGGATCCAGCAATCCTTTCAAATCCAAAAGTAACGATCGACCAGGTCACAAGCGTTTCCGAACCCAGATGAGCAACCTTCAACTCAAGGTCCTCAAGGCTTGCTTTAGTGACTACCGGACTCCAACCATGCAAGAATGTGAAATGCTAGGGAATGAGATTGGTCTGCCCAAACGCGTGGTCCAGGTGTGGTTCCAGAATGCAAGGGCAAAGGAAAAGAAATTTAAAATCAACATAGGGAAGCCTTTCATGATCAATCAAAGTGGCGCGGAAGGCACCAAACCAGAGTGTACCCTCTGCGGGGTGAAGTACTCCGCCCGCCTGTCCATCAGAGATCATATTTTCTCCAAACAGCACATTTCAAAAGTGAGGGAGACCGTTGGGAGTCAGCTTGATCGGGAGAAAGATTACTTGGCCCCGACGACCGTTCGACAGCTGATGGCACAGCAAGAACTTGACCGTATAAAGAAAGCTTCGGATGTGCTGGGCTTAGCGGTACAGCAGCCAGGCATGATGGACAGCAGCTCCCTTCATGGCATCAGTCTGCCGGCAGCCTATCCAGGACTCCCCGGCCTCCCCCCAGTCCTTCTCCCTGGAATGAACGGTCCATCCTCCTTGCCTGGATTTCCACAAAATTCAAACAGTAAGTCATTTCAAGGAGAGTCCGGCTAATGAATTAAATAATATTAGGCAGCCAATGACATGTAACCAAGAACAGGGTATGCTGGATCTCTTAATTTCAGTAAGTGAAACCATTATGTTGTTTGAAATATGTATTGTAGTGGCTATAGTTAATAACCAGGAAATAAGCCAACCTGAACGTATGCAGAAAAACAAAGACAAGGTAGATCAGAGTCTCAGAAATATGTTATTTATATCATTATATCTTTATAGTTTAGAAACATTCCTTTAATATACTCATTTCAAAACTGATTTCAAACGGCATTTCAGCACAGGCACGTGGCACAGAATTTGGTATACATGTTAAGAAAGTGAAGCATTAAGTAATACATTCATTGGTTTCCTAATTTATGTTATTTCCAAGAGACACTGATTTTTTTTCTTTTTTTTTTTTTTTTTTTTTTTTTTTTTGGTTTTGTACTTTTTGGGTTTTTTTTTCCCCCTTAAATGCCAGGAAGTTCAAAAGCTAAGGGCCTTCTAGCCACAGGAATTGCCCCTCATTACACCTAGGAGGTAATAAAGCATATATATGTAAAGTTTAACTACTGAAAATATGACTTCTGTGACAATTTGTAACTTAGCATTGCTATATGATTTTGCTTTTAGTAGCATTCATTTTGTTACTTGTTATTTATGTAAATTTAGAACCTTAAAAATACATTTCGATTACTCCATGCCTTTCTACCGCCACCCCTAGCCTAGATTTATAATAAAGACAGACCAAAATGGTAAAACCGTTTGAGGCAGTCCCCGATGAAGAATCCAATTCTGTGTTTATCAAGAGAAATGCAATTTGTACAGTTTAGCTTTTGTGAGTAAGTATAGGTATCCAATTATCTTAGGCTGAAAAAACTTGAAGATAGTGTGCGAGGCATTCATGTAGCTATGCATATAACACAAGTTGTGTATTATCCAAAATGGAAAAAAAAAATGATTCTAGTTTCTTCTTTAAAGTAAGTCAAATTAACAGTACATTTAAAAAAAATTTTTACAAGGAAATCATGACATTCCAAAGAGGCATCTAGAATGAACTAATTACATTTATCTAGAAAGTTTCCAAAAACACAAAAGGAAAGCTTTTTTTCATTTTCCAAATTGGACTTTTACATAAATTTCAAACTTTTCAATTTCATCCTTCTCTTATGGCGATTTACATTTTAATGTGACTCTGGAAGATATTCCCATTTTAACTTTTATTTTGGGAGACATTTGAAAACGATGATATCAAATGACCCCTTGGCTACTGCTAGCTCATCTGATTGGTTCCCTGTCCAGAATGACTTGTTGGCATTAGAGGGAAGCAGAGTGGCTCTCCACATATAAAGAGTTTTACCAAGAAAATGTCTGCGAGGTCCTTTCCTTTAACTATCACACCAGCTACCTCCCCCTGCCTGCCTATGAATGTGTTAGTCTTCTAGTCTCACTTTATATATCACTGTAATTATTAATTGACATCTAGAAAAATGTCTTATGTAGAAAGACTCCTGTGATCAGTTACATAAAATAGAGCTTTTCCACATAGTGTCTAATGTGGAAAAATTCCATGAGCACTTATATATAAATTTTACAGCTATGTAAAATAGAATAAAATTTGATATTTACAATGGGCTAAGAACCGTTCAAGTATCTGGGCCTTTAATCTACAAGTCAGCTTTGATTGATGATCCTATGTAGTCACGCCACTAAGTGGTGGTCAGAACATCTTGTTTTTCTCTCCACTGGATCAGAAGGCCTTTGCTTGGACAACAGGTCCTTCCCTGACTACCCTTCTGGTTTGTCACTCTGAAACTGGTACCGTGAGAGCCTGTACAAGAGAAAGCCAGGAGGGAGGAGAGAGAAGATATTTATGAAATACTTGAACAACCTAACCTTTCTGCTCATTCTACACACCATAGATATAATTTACATCCTCCCCCTGAAATATAGGCCCTCTTTATAACTCTCAGAATTGTGGGAAGATGTTAGAGGCAGGCCCTCCTCAGAGAGCACTATTTTTAAATGCAGCAGGGACTGAGGGCACCACGTATCTGCTGCTTCATTAAATCATGGACCAAAACAGACCGGAGAGTATTATAAAGAGAAAAGGTCCAGGAACATACCTACTGGAGTTTGCAATTTCTCTTGAATTAGTTCTTTGTTTGTGAAGGAGTTTAAACATTAGCACAGCAGAGTTATCAGCAGGAGCCCATCTGAGAGCCTGAATTCCCACACTTCCAGCTCGCATCTTTTTTTAGGTTAATTGATCTGTGGTGGGTAATGCTGAATATGTGAATCATCTCATGGAGTAGAGCTGTGGTTCTCCATCTTTCTATCAGCATCTTTCTACTGTATTAGTTTTCATCAAACAAATATCTCCATTGCTCTATGGAAGAAATAGACAGAGCAGCTAGGTGAAATAAAAGAAGAAGATTGCTTCATAAGTAAAATATTTCTGTATCTCTCCCATGCCCTGGGCTCTTGTAACAGTTTGTTATCTATATGAATAAACTTTGACCATATGATGTGTTCACCTTGGTCCCATTTTAATGGGATTTAGTTATGGAAAAGGCTTCATTTTAAAGCCACCCCCATCCCTTTGAAGGTAGATTTCAAGGTTTTGTTCCTACGAAAATCACTAAAAAGGGACTCCACTGAATGAGATATGCCGTAAACTAAGTAATAAGCGTGATTCCGAAGGCTACACCCCAAAATTGACTTAACTGCAGTGTACCTGTTCAGTTTTAGCATTTATCAACCTCTAAATTTCCTGATTTAAATACCCATTTTATTCCTTTTTTGGTGGAATTCCTGTTCTGTTTTAGCAGCTTTAATTCTCATAAAACCTCCTTACCATACTCCCGAGAACTCTTCAAATTATTTAGTCTTGCAAGATCACAAAGAAAACCCTCTGAAGAGTAATATCCATCATGTGTGCCTGCGTTCTGGACAATGACTCAGCCCTGTGTTCAGTATCACTACTTACTATCATTCATGTTTGATAAAATAAATTATTTTCTGCTAAAAAATTTTCCCACAGTTGTCTTTTTCTATCATGATCATATGCAAAAAGGGAAAGTGACAATAGAAAATCACATGCCTGTACACCTGGAAAAAGTTAGAAACCTTTAAATTTACATATTATCCTTTAGGATGTTAACTTCTTTTGGCATTTTCCTCAAGATGACTAGGAAAATAACTTGATTTTTCTATTTTTAACGTATTTACTTTATTGTTTTAAGCAGTGTCTGATTTTTTATGTGTTCCATTAGTCTTTGGAAATACTGCCTAACCCAATTTCCTTAAATGGAACTTTAGAACACTGGCTTTTGCATTTTTCTCATACTTCAGTGTAATTTACTAGCACTTTGGGGGTAAATCTAGATAAGAGTAGGTCTTTAATAATTTTAGCACAATTGTCTTTGGCCCATATACTTAATTAGTTTTATTTTTCACCTCAATAATAAATGTTTCCTCTGGGACACCCAGATCAAAGCAACTTGGGGGAAAGACACTACATCTACGTTCATGGTGAGACAGGCATTTTCTTCTGA
Organism: Physeter macrocephalus; assembly: GCF_002837175.3. Classification (NCBI taxonomy): domain Eukaryota; kingdom Metazoa; phylum Chordata; class Mammalia; order Artiodactyla; family Physeteridae; genus Physeter; species Physeter macrocephalus. The sequence continues at coordinate 60,106,826 of NC_041228.1, read as the reverse complement.
AAAGCATTACTTTGGGGAATATAGGCAGCTGTTTCAGGAAAACAAAACCAAATAAAATGATGGTAAAAACTTTCATCTCTCTGTGAAATTTCAGAGAATTGGAGCAGGAGTTAGGGAACAGGAAAGAATGTATCTTTGTAGTTACCACCACTTATTTTACATACTGATTACTGTTCAGTTTTTCTCTTCTAGATGTGGTTTTCACATATCAGTTGACTACTGAACTTTTGACTGCAAACTTCTACAAGTTTATGTCTTCTATTAGTAGACCCAGTGTACATTATTCATTATCCTTAATCTGTATCTTTTTTCCTAAAATTTTTAATTAACAGCTGATTATTTAAGTCAGCTTGTTCCTCAGGATGCTGAATTCTTAAAAATCTCTGGTAGTCTTTAACTATAGTAGTTAGGATTCCTATGGCAGTCTTCTAAATATTTTCATTACTTCATTATATGACCTCTAGATAGGAATTTGTAGACCTCATCTGATGGGAAAGCCTGAGTCAACAGCTATTGATCTACTTGCTTTCTAACTACCACTGCTATTTTTTTAAGTCTTAGTTCCTTAAAATTTCTCTTGCCTTAAATTCTCACGTCAGAGAGATAGGTGAGCCAGCAATTTCTTTAGATTTAGGGGGGAAAGCACTTAGGTGGAAGGGGGTGCAATTATTGAGTATGAAGTCTAGATGTACTAGACCCAGAAATAAGGTAGGCTTTTCGAGTAGGCAAAAGAAGCTGGCTACCAACATAATATCATTCTGACAATGCAAGGAAGGATCTTCTGTCCTTGGTAAAACTTCTTCCGCCCGAATCACTCATGCCTGAAATTCTGTAATTAGGTATTAATTCTTCTGACTTAATACATTATCCTCTGTTAAGTGGAAAGTAGCATAGAATATCATGAAATCAGAATATCATAGCAGAAGAAACCTCAAATTATCGAATCTGGTATATATTGATCCTTTTCAAAAATAGGTGTATTTATATCTCTGGTTTTTTTCTTGCAAATAAAATTTTACAGAGAGGCAAGTGGAAAGAAGATCAAGATACTAGTGTAGGAATAAAGGCAAGGGAGTTGTCGGTTTGGGCCCCCAAAAGCAACTCTGTTGCTTCACAGTTTTGGGCTGTGTCTAAGTCCCATGGAATCCGAGAAGTCTATCATTCTAAATTGGATTAAAGATCCAGGAATTTACCGATTCATTCCTACCATACCCCTGCCAATCTTAAGCCATTTTCATTTAAATTTATTTTGAATGTGTCACCCATTCTTCAGTAAAATGTAGATACTTGCTATCAGTTTCTCCTGGAAATACCATGTTATTCTTTTCAAGGATTGTTTTTTTTCACTTTTAATATTCCAACTGTTCAACATTTGAAATTCATTGTGTTAGACAGGAAGATGAATTTGAGTGGCAGCTATAAAATTTAGTTTCCCCACCTCCATATCTACCATCGAGTTGTATATTTCTGTCTATCAAGTCACTTCACAGCTCTAGGACTCAATTTTCTTAAAAACATAGAATTTTTAGCATCTGTCCCTACTTACTGTTGAGGATATTGGAAGGCTATTCTCGAACATGATGGATATTCCTTAGAGACTGTTACTAACACAGCTACAGAAATTATTTCAAAGCAGATCAGAGAAGAGTTGGGTGTGGTAAGGTTAAAAAGAAGAGCAGCCAGTAATAAGCTAGGCTAATTGACGGTAATATGATAATGATTGGGGTCAAGTTGAGAGTGATGTTGAGGACTTGAGAGTATCTTGAGTGCTTAAGCCTAAGACAAGGTTTCTCAGCTGGATAAAGACCAATTAAGAAAGTGCTTTTTTTTGGACTTCCCTGGTGGCGCAGTGGTTGAGAGTCCGCCTGCCGAGGCGGGGGACGCGGGTTCGTGCCCCGGTATGGGAGGATCCCACATGCCGCGGAGCGGCTGGGCCCGTGAGCCGTGGCCTCTGAGCCTGCGCGTCCGGAGCCTGTGCTCCGCAACGGGAGAGGCCACAACGGTGAGAGGCCCGCGTATCACACACACACACACAAAAAGTTCTTTTTTCTAGCTAAAGAAATGTGTTTTTGTGTCACTTGTTTTTACATTTGTTTTTTTCACACCCAAATGTTGCATTTAGCATAGAAGTAAGACTTCAGCCAATATTTAAAAGACGTTTTTCTCCACAGCTATGCACTAATAACTGAATCTTCATTTACCTTCCCCTAGTTAATTCTTCCATCAACCCATCAGGCCTCCATCACGGTCCTTGTCCCGATCTTTTGGTAGCAAGCCTTCCCTCGTTCAGGAACGAGCCACCACCCAGTTAGGTTTCCAGCCTGCTCCTCTTTCAATCAACTATATTTGCCTCTAAAAAACAGACTCAGGAAAAGCACAGACTTTTACAATTCCCTTTTCTCTCCTGAGCTGTCTTTTAGTTTCTCCCCCAACTATACAATGCCTAAAAATGGCTTTGTAATAGGTTCTTACCAGCCACTGCATTAGACTGAGTACTTGAAATCCGGCAAAGATCTCTTCCATTTCAATACGAGTCATACTGTACCCCACATGTGTCTGCCTACTGAGCATTTAGTTTCCCTCCTCTAATGAGATGAGAATCATTTTTGCCTGCTACAAGCAAACCTGGAAGAAGCATGTTTTGGGGGTGATGAAGTTGTGTGTTAACCCATTCAATTCCTATCAAATACTCTTAGCCAAAGTGTCAGGATGATAATGAGAGCTTAGCCTGCACCCTTGACACTGCAATCAGGCCTCACCATGCTCGGTGCTAGTAAAGAAGAGCTGTGACTTCACTGTTAGTTGTTTTTTGGTGTCTTCAGTGGACGTTTACTGTTGCTATTTAATTAGCTTATCACCTTCTTTATTCAGTGCAAAGGTATTTTTCTACCGGAACTCAGGCAGACAGGTTTCATTTTAGTTGCTACCTAATTATTTTTAGTGAACGTGGTAATTATCAAACTGCTCCAATGAAGGACAAGTGAGTCTGCCTTCCCAGAGGTACAGTAAAAATTGGTTGAAATGAAGAACAGAGGAGGAATCTTACAAAGTGTATCAATTAGAGGTACCCACTGCTGTTCAC
>NC_041228.1:60082047-60093723 GCF_002837175.3 Physeter macrocephalus | reverse complement strand
CAACGGGAGAGGCCACAGCAGTGAGAGGCCCGCGTACCGCAAAAAAAAAAAAAAAAAAAAAAAAAAAAAAAGACTACACATAAAGCAAATCCAAAGTCCAAGCAGGTTGCCTCACTCTCATCCATGAGGCCCTTCTACCTTCTGCCACCGCTGCTCCAGCGTGCAAGGGAAGAGATTTCAATCTGCCTTAAACTTAAACACATCCCTGCTCCCAAATCCTCGAACCTGTCTAAGGGTATCACCCCTATTCAGGACCTGGCTTGGGCGGGGGACACAGGATCACACAACAGCTGTGCGTTCCCTTTCTCTCCACCTTGCCCCACTCTCTGGCATTCTTGCCTGTCCTGCAGATTTGTATCTTATTCAAGTTTTTTCTATGCCCCAGTCCTTAATATTTTCCCTCAAGATCTAAGCTATCGACTATAAAAGCCAGGAAAGGATTGCCTTCTCGCTCTACATTCTGCTTTTGGCATCCACTGAACTAAAGATTATCTAACAGTAAAGTTGTCCCAATAGAGGAGAAGTCAGGGTGGGAGGGGGACATGAGAGTGAAATACTGGGAAGAAAGAAATTGGGTTGAATATTTTAATGACATTATCCAGGCTACACATCTTGTAACCCCAAGGTTGTCAAGAATACGTGTATGTGTGAACCCCGCCCCCCCCACCGTGGGTAGTGAACTCACCAACTCCTTAGATACCGATTCCTGTTTTAGAAAAGACTTTTACTTCCTTAAATATCCCCTTTACTGTTTATAAAAATTAAAGTATACAAACACACACACACACACACACACACACACACATACACACAAGAGGCAGGGTGATGTCAGAGCCCTCCTCTTAACCACTATACCCTCCCACTTCCAAAAGCAGGGAACGCATTTCATCTTGAGGTAATGTCCATAGGGAACGGAATTGATCACATCTACCAAATGGTGAGAAAACTTCCTAGCTTGACTCCCCTATCCCGTTGTCATTGCCGCCTTTATCTCCTCTTTGCTTTTCCCCTAAATGACTCTCCTCACCCCAAACAAACACACACATTTAGGTTTCTTTCTTTCTCTGTCTCTGTCTTCGTCTCTGTCTCTCCCTCATCTTGACTTTCTCTCTTTTCGAGCATAAAATGTACTAATCCTTCAACCTTTAAATAATAATTTAGTATATTTTCTTAATACATTAATTTTACATACAGTGTATATATTCTAATGTATATTAATTGTTATAAAACCAACTTAATATTGGTTATCTAGGTAAGAGTCTACCACTAAAAGAATAGTAATAACAAAAGCTGACACTTACCTAGTGTTTATCATCTATACTCATTATTCTAAAGACTTTATGTGTATTAAACCCATTTCCATGAAAAAATTCCTGGTACATATTATGAGAGCTTTCTGTGATTTGGTGGGAAGCTGTACTGTGATTTGACAGGAAGGACTGTCACATCTGTGGAGCTTCTGTCCTCAGGCTCTTCAGAAGCCTGCCTGGTGGTTATAACTTTCCTGCTTCCTAACAGAGAGGAACTGGGTCACACCATCTCCTAGTATTCTTTTCAACATTAACATTCATGGAAACTTTACTTTCTGTGTAGTCTTTTTTATAACAGTTTATCCAATTCATAGCTAAGAAACTGGTTATGCTAAAAATGTCCATTTAATTATTTTTAATATTTAGTTTTCGAAGTTGGACATGGCTTGGGGGGCTGGGAAAGGGAGCACAAGCAGCAAATGTCAGAGAGACACATGTGGGAATAAACTAAAAATGGACTTGTGCTGGGCTTGCACCCCTCTGAAAATGGCCCCAGGAGACAAGAACTCCTGGAGCAGGAAAGCTCCCCCGCCCCCAGGATTGGCCCCCTGGTTGAGCAACTTAATGGAGGCTCTGTTAATGCATCAAGGGAGCAGGGGCTTTACTTCCTAATCTGCACTTTGCACTCAGCTGCAGACACACCGCAGGCATCTCTTCATGAGGTCAACATGAAAATGAATTGCTCCCTACCACGATGCAGTTGCTGTTTGATGTGTGCAGAGATGTATGTTGGGGAGGAGCAGAGTTAAAGGCCTCTCTAATGGGTGGCAGAGGAAGTCTGGGTTTGTCCTAATAACACACTGTGGACAGGGTTTGTAAGAAATGCCCAGTTTTTAGAAGTTGTTCCAGGTACAGCAGAGTTCCTCCCGGAAAATGGATACTTAGAAATCTGTTAAGGGTGATATATTGGAGTGTTTAATTCATTAGCTGACTTAAAACTATTCACTGGGACCAAAACAAAAACAAGAATCTGCTCACTTTCCCATTTAGGTGTTTTTACTTGTTTGATGTTCCTTATTTTACTTATTTGATCTTAAAATTCACCATCACCATCCCTTGCCTGGTTATTTTTGTTCCTTCTTTCTCTGACACCTAATTCACCTTCTGTTTCTCAAGTACATTGATCACCAGATTTTGATGTTCTGTTCCACATCCCCCCTGCCTCACTATACCCAAGTCATCACTACTTTTTCTAAAACAGACCCATGTCCTGACTCTGTGGCTTAATTCAAGAGGTTCTGAGCATCTGTCTGGCAAGGCTAACTACTGTAACAACCATGGAGTTTTAGTAGGTTACACTGAAATAAAAATGTGTTTCTCACTAATGCAATGATTCTACATGAGAGTCCTTGGTCCAGTGGTTCTTCTGGGCAATTTTTTTTGGAAATAATGACTCAGAGACTCCTTTCCTCTTATGGTTCCACTGCTCCCTAGGGCTGGAGCGTCCTATGCTTTCAGCTGCTAGGAAAGGACAAAAGAGAGAACGGGGAAGAGGCCTGGAAGTAGTATGTAGACTTCCACCCACATTCTGCCGCCAAAATTTAGAAAGGTAATATATCACCAGTCTAGGTTTATACACAAGAAGGAAGGAAACAGAATTTGGTTCCAAAGTCTACTAAAGTTGTCCCATCTGGTAATCAAATACCCATTTCATTCTTTCTCTCACACGTGTTTGCTAAAACATCCCCTCCTGGTGGGAGATAAGTTGAAATCACACCCAGCTCCTTCATTCAGCTCAAAGTCTAGGGTTTCTGAGGGATGAGCAGTCCTCTCTGTCAGGTTCAGATGTGGATCCCTGTGATCCAGGGGTACATGGACTAAGAAGATAAATTATCTACACTCTCGCCACAATACCCAATATGCAAAGATGGATAGGATTGCCACAATAAACCATTAGGATAAAAGAAGAATGGGAAACGCAGCAGTCACTGGTCCATAGCAATTCTGAAATCCTGTTGGATAGATAGTATGAAGACCTTCTACCCTTGTAGAAGGGTTGATCCTTCTATAGACTCCCATTTTGTTTTCTGGAAGAAACTCCCTTGTCCATTGCTCTTTGTGACTTCTGACTCTATCCTCAAAGAGCCTCAGCCTTGAGGCCATCGTTTTCTGTGGCTACCTCTGAAGAGAATATTGGAATATATGTTCTCTTTAAGGGGTGAGCACATTTCTCAGCCTGTTTCCATGGTAGTTTTCTGATCTATTTACTACTAGTCGGTTTATTGTGTCCAGTCATACCCAAAGTTCCTTCCTATATATAATTTTCAAGCATGTCTCAAATTTCTGCTTTCTAATCCCTGTTTCTTTTTCTCTCCTCCTCCTTCTCCTCTCTTTCTGTCTGAACTTAATGGTGGCTACCTTGAGGCAATCTGAAAAGAAAATGACATATGTAGAAATTAATTGTTATTTGCCACAAGGGTGAGCATTAATAGGACTTTGTCTCTCAAAACTACTGTCTTATGCGTTATTATTTGAGGTCTAGAAACTCAGATTTTCCAATCCTGAAAAGCCCCACATTTCTGATCTCTTTCTTCTCCTTTTCATTGTTGCTTGCAAACTTGTCAATTCCTTTCTGAGTTCAACTCTTTCTTCTGATATTTTGCTAAAGGCAATCAATAAGCCAACACATTCAAAAGCTGTTTCTTTTCAATAAATTCTACTAGAAACATAAGCTTATTAGGAAGGTCTGCCTTCCAAATTGTTGCAGGCACAGTTCTCCAAATATTTTACCACTGTATCACATGCAGTGCCAGCTTTCCAGCTTCTGATACGTCATTCTTCATTGCCCACTGTCTGACCACTGAGCTGCTGCCAGATATTTTAGGTTATTTTTAATGGCATCACCCAACTTCAAAATACCCATTTTCCGATTAGTCAAAAAATACTAACTATTGTTACCAACAACTGAAAAATTCTGATGGCCGAACAACATGAGAACTTGTTTTTAATTCATGCAACAGCTTCATCATCAAGGATCTTGATCAGGTGATTCTTTGGGGGGTGGGGGTGGTGTCTCTCCTCAAAGAGATAACTTAGGAATCCAGGATATTTCCACCTTGTGGATCTGCCATCCCCTGAGGATTTAGAATTCTTTGTTTCTAGTTTTGTGGGTGGGTGTTTTAGGAACAAACTTAGTTTGTAAGGGCAAGATCTGGAATTAGGTCATATCACTTCTACCTACATCCTATTGGCTAGAATTTATCTCAATCACCCCACTTAACTCCAGTGTAAGCTGATAAATATGGCCAAAGAGCATGCAAAAGAGGAAATAGAAACTGAGTGCATCAGTTAGTTTACTGACTTTCATCTCCATATTGACACTTCGGTGCCGGTTCTGCAGTGTTGGACCAGACTCCTTAAACATTTCTTCTGTGCAGTGAGCTCTATGTGAAGCTTTGCCAATAGGTGTTGCTGGAAGAGGGAAGGGGGCACCTCTTCCTGGTCTGGTATAATAAGTTTTGCTTTCTCTTGCCCCTGCTGCACAGTCCCTGATGCTGTGTGGGGTGACATCCAGCAGTGCTGTGTCTCAGCTGCACACCTAGTCCTTCAACAACCTTGTAGCTCCAGCATAGGACTGGTGACCCCCCCCAGCATCCTTCTTCATGTGGGCACCATACACTCAAGGCTTCACACTGGCAGCAGCACCCAACTCTCTTTGAACATATGTTCAACAGATGCAGAGGACCTGAGGCCCACCAGCCTCAGATCTTCTGCAACCTAGGGTATTGTTTCCTGTTTACCTGTGACAGTGGACCAGCTCTGACCTGGGCAAACCACAGGATGTCTCCACTATCCAGTTGACTGCAACCACACTGCTCTAATGAGTTCTGATACCCAGGCTTGGAGTTACAAGATTTTCCTTCCTTGGACACGCTCCCTCAGCCCTAGGATGTCCATTAGATAGAGTTCTCTTTACCTCTTTACATCTTTAGAGTTACTTCTCTGTCATAATTTAATAATTTAATCATTCTTTGCAATAAACTTCCCCTATTCAAATGATTGCATGGCCTTTGCCTTCGGTTTGGATTCAGTCTGTGACATACACTGGGTTTGGTGAGTGTATAGCAGTTTCTGTCCTAGCCTGTGTCACACATGTGAGCTCCAGACTGTTTCTGTCAAGTTCCATAACACAGGGCATATTTCATGGAGAAGAGAACTGAAACCCAGGTTTTCTGATTCAAAATCACGATAAGTGATACGGAATCATACAGGGTGTGGCAAGTGAACTTTTCAGTAGAAAAAAATCAAGTACAACAGCATTGTTTCCAAAAGATAATGGTTCCTTACCAAAGATATTTAGGATGATAAAACAATTTCTTCAACATTAAACACAAAGTGTTATGTTTAAAAGATCGAAAATACATTCTCTTCAACTTGCCAGATTTAGATGTAAGATTAAATAAATCATATTTTTATCCATTTCTCTCTGTGTGTAATTTTTTTGACATACTGTAAAACCGACTCTTTTAAAGTGTACAATTTAGTGGTTTTTAGTATAATGACAAAGTATGCTACTATCACCACTATCTTATTCCAGATCATTTTTAGCACCCTAGAAAGAAACCCTGTGTCCATTAACAGTCATTCCACTTTCCCCTTCTGCCCCCAACCCTTAGCAAGCACCATCTACTTTCTGTCTCTATGGCTTTACCTGTTCTGGAAATTTCACATAAATGCCATCATACAATATGTGGCTTCTTTCAACTAGCCTAATACCTCCAAGGTTCATAAATGATGTAGCATGTTGCATATGATTTTTAATGTTTGATTTTTACAATCATTGAAAAATATTATAGCTTCTCTGTCACCAGTAAAACCTATGTTAAAAATACTAGGGCAGCCATCAGGTTTTCTCTTCTAAAGAAAAAGGAATCATTATGAAGGAGGAAAGTAAAAATCTTATGTTTTCATGAAAATCTAAATGTGAGCAAAAAAGAAAGTGAAAAATACCTTGAATCCTGCCTTTTAAATTTTCTCTCATGGTGTACTGCTACTAATAATCAACACTTACATAACACTTCAGAATTTCAACACGTTTTTCTATTGAATGCCAAAGGTAACACCTACTGCAGGAATTATATGCTGTGCTTTAATTCCAGGAGACTGTAGGAATAGTATAAATAGCACTACTATTTTTTTGAGTTGTTATTATTATACAACCTAAATATAAGTTAATAAAACCTCTAATATTTCTTTAAAAATGTTTCTGTGAACAGAGATTGACAAAAACCCACACAGGAGTTTCCTTTTTGTTTTTTTGTTTGTTTTTTTTTTTTTTTCAGAGAAAAACTTGAAGGTGAATTAATCACAAGCAGTCTCTAAAAGAGCAGTCTGATCTAACTTTATTAAAGTTTTTCCATAATATAAGATGGGAAATGAGATGTGATATAGAATGCCATCACCGCAATCATATCTGTATTTAATTTTTTTCAACCCTATCTTTGGAGGTATTAGAAGCTATTCCCAAGCAGTAATAAAATTCTAGCCTGTGTTTAGTAAGGGTCTTTGAAATACTCCTCTGAGAAATGAGGTAGGCATATTATTACAGCTGGGGAAAGAGACGATGGTAAGTTAAGTGACTTGTCCAAGGAGACACAATAAATCAGATGTAGGCCTTAGGAATAAACCTTGACCTCCCTTTAAGACTTTTCTCTGTGATACCATATGGCCTTTCTGAGCCACTGGAAGTCTCCTCATTAACCCCTGTAGTTAATTTTCATGTTTTAAAAGGCCTTTTCCAGATACATAAATATAACCCTCTTTAATACATTTTCTCAGGCAATGTAAATTAAAGAAATCCACTCCTAATAAAGACCAGAGAGAATCTACCTTATCTACAAGACATAGGAAACCCAGTAACTTTGAATAATGACTTCCATCTGCCCCTAGTAACTGATACGAGGTTATCACATGGCTTAGCTTATTACCCTTATTATTGAGGACCGATACACAAATATGTTGGGACTACTGGCTATAGTTTTTCAATAATGGGAGCAGCATGTGGGATAAAATATGGACTCCAAAGATTTCCTAGTGACGTGCAAATCAGAAACACTGATTCTTATTCCCAATGTTAAAGATGCCTTTTCCAAAAATTACAATATTGATAAATTACATTCAGATAGAGGGGCAACTATACTTCATAGGATGCTTCACATCAGGAGGTATCTGCTCCCCAGATACTATCTTGTGTGATTACTTTATTGGCCTCCTTGTGTTCTTCTGCATTTCAGAAGAATAGATGTATCTCAGGAGCTCAAGACACAGTGTTTCCATTCTCCTTCCTGATTTGGATTTACCATCTGTGGTACAAATTGTACATGTTGCTGTTCCTTAAGAACACTGGCCATGCCCTTTCATGACAGTTAGTTCTTTACAGTTTCTCACCTCAGCACCCAAGTCGTAGAAGCCTGCTTGTCACTGAGGTGGGAGTCCTCTTCTTAGGTCCTGAGCCTGGAGAAGAAACCAACATTTAGTTTACACTCTAATGCTATCTGTAAAGATACTCCCCACCACAAAGAAAACAAACTTTTATATCATTGAAATAGAATAATTAATACATTGGTAAGAAGCAACCATCTTTGGGAAACTTTTCTAGGAAATCCTTACAGCTCCATCCAGAAACTATAGGCAAGTATTTGTCCCACATTATATGACTGAAGGAGTTTGCAAAAGTGACCCTTCCAAGAATAAAAGGAGAGTCTTTCCTGTGTGTAAATTCTAGCTTCAGAGGCATCAAGAAATTAAAAAGAAAAGGCTTAATCTCAGGAAGCCCTAATATATGAAGCAACGTGTCCCACTGTATCAGCCAGAAAAACAGAAACAGAAACAAAAACAGAAAGAGCAGGAGATTTTAGATAGATAGGAAGATAGATAGATAGATAGATAGATAGATAGATAGATAGATAGATACTAATTTTAAGAAAGTAGGTCATGAGGAGCCCAAAGTATCCAGGTGGTAGTCAGTGGAGCCATTGCTGTGTCTCCAGTCAGAAACATTCCAGCTAAGGTCTCTAGACCAGCAGAGCATAAGGTCATGAAGACAAGAAGCAAAACTTTTGCTAGTGAATCACTAGGAGTAGTAGTGAGTGGTAGCACTCCATTTCCACCTCTTGATTCCTGGCCTATACTGGTTATGTGAAAAACAACACCACCTATTGGACACTGATCTAGAGCATAGACGAATTCCTGGAGTACATTGCCCCAGTCTTGCAAGGTATTTCGAACTACCTAAAGCTGTAACTGGGTCTTCAAAAGACCGTTCCACTGTTTTATTAAGCTAGCTGGTTCAAAACGATGGGATGCATGATAAGATCAGTGAATTCCTGAGGATGGGACCATTGCCACACTTCTCTTGCTGTGAAGTGATTTCCTTGATCAGAAGCAATGCTGTGTCAGAGAATTGTTCAAGATGGCAGAGTAGAAGGATGTGGGCTCCCTCCCTCTTGCGAGAGCACCAGAATCACAGCTACCTGCTGAACAGTCATCAACAGGAGGACACTGGAACTCACCAAAAAAGATGCCCCACATCCAAGGACAGGGGAGAAGCTGCAATGAGATGGTAGGAGGGGAGCAATCACAATAAAATCAAATCCTATGCCCACTGGGCGGGTGACTCACAAACTGAAGAGCACCTATACCACAGAGGTCCACCCACTGGAGTGAAGGTTCTGAGCCACACATCAGGCTTCCCAACCTGGGGGACCGGCAACGAGAGAAGGAATTCCTAGAGAATCTGACTTTGAAGTCTGGTGAGATTTGACTGCAGGACTTCGACTGGACTAGGGAAAGCAGAGACTCCACTCTTGGAGGGCATGCACAAAATTGTGTGTGCATCAGGACCCAGGGGCGGGAGTGGTGACCCCATGGGAGACTGAACCAGACCAAGCTGCTAGTGTTGGAGGGTCTCCTGCAGACACGGGGGTGGCTGTGCCTCACTGCAGGGACAATGACACTGGCAGCAGAAGTTCTGGGAAGTACTCTTTGGCATGAGTCCTCCCAGAGTCCACCATTAGCCACACCCAGGCTCCAGTGCTTGAGACCAAACAACCAACAGGAAGGGAACCCGGCCCCACCGATCAGCAGACAAGTGGATTAAAGTTTTACTGAGCTCTGCCCACCAGAGCAACACCCAGCTCTACCCACCACCAGTCCCTCCCATCAGGAAGCTTGCAAAAGCCTCTTAGATAGCCTCATCCACCAGAGGGCAGACAGCAGAAACAAGAAGAACTGCAATTCTGCAGCCTATGGAATGAAAACCACATTCACAGAAAGATGGACAAAATGAAAAAGCAGAGGACTACGTACCAGATGAAGGAACAAGATAAAACCTCAGAAAAACAACTAAATGAAGTGGAGATAGGGAGCCTTGCAGAAAAAGAATTCAGAATAATGATAGTGAAGATGATCCAGGGCCTCGGAAAAAGAATGGAGACAAGGATTGAGAAGATGCAAGAAATGTTTAACAAAGACCTAGAAGAATTAAAGAGCAGACAAACAGAGATGACCAATACAATAACCGAAATGAAAACTACACTAGAAGGAATCAATAGCAGAATAATTGAGGCAGAAAAACAGATAAGTGACCTAGAAGACAGAATGGTGGAATTCACTGCTGTGGAATAGAATAAAGAAAAAAGAATAAAATGAAATGCAGACGGCATAAGAGACCTCTGTGACAACATTAAACGCAACAACATTTGCATTATAGGGGTCCCAGAAGGAGAAGGGAGAGAAAGGACCTGAAAAAATACTTGAAGAGTTTATAGTTGAAAACTTCCCTAACATGGGAAAGGAAATGGCCACCCATGTCCAGGAAGCAGAGAGAGTCCCAGGCAGGACAAACCCAAGGAGAAACATGCTGAGACACAGAAAATATATTAAAAGCAACAGGGGAAAACAACAAATAACATACAAGGGAATCCCCATAAGGTTAACAGCTGATTTCTCAGCAGAAGCTCTACAAGCCAGAAGGGAGTGGCGTGATATATTTAAAGTGATGAAAGGGAAGAAGCTACAACCAAGATTACTCTACCTGGCAAAGATCTCATTAAGATTAGACAGAGGAATCAAAAGCTTTACAGACAAGCAAAAGCTAAGAGAATTCAGCACCACCAAACCAGCTCTACAACAAATGCTAAAGGAACTTCTTTAACTGGGAAACACAGAGAAAAAGAGGACCTACAAAAACAAACCCAAAACAATTAAGAAAATGGTAATAGGAATATACATATTGATAATTAACTTAAATGTGAATGGATTAAATGCTCCAACCAAAAGACACAGTCTTGCTGAATGGATACAAAAAAAAGACCCACATATATGCTGTCTTCAAGAGATCAACTTCAGACCTAGGGACTCATGCAGACTGAAAGTAAGGAGATGGAAAAATATATTCCATGCAAATGAAAATCAAAAGAAAGCTGGAGTAGGGAAGATCCCACATGCCATGGAGCGGCTGGGCCCGTGAGCCATGGCCACTGGGCCTGAGCATCCAGAGCCTGTGCTCCTCAATGGGACAGGCCACAACAGTGAGAGTCAAAGTAGACCAGACAGATTTAATTGATATTTATTTGATTTTAATATATTTAATTGATTTTACCCAAAAACAGCAGATTACACGTTCTTCTCAAGTGCACACAGAACATTCTCCAGGATAGATGACATCTTGGGTCACAAATCAAACCTCAGTAAATTTAAGAAAATTGAAATCATATCAAGCATCTTTTCTGACCACAACACTATGAGATTGGAAATAAATTACAGGGAAGAAAACATAAAAAACACAAACACATGGAGGCAAAACAATACATTACTAAATAACCAAGAGATCACTAAAGAAATCAAAGAGGAAATAAAAAAAATACCTAGAGACAAATGACAATGAAATCACAAGGATCCCATAATGATGAAGGGATCAATCCAAGAAGAAGATATAACAATTATAAATATATATGCACCCAATATAGGAGCACCTCAATACATAAGGCAAATGTTAACTGCTATAAAAGAGGAAATCGACAGTAACACAGCAATAATTGGGAACTTTAATACCTCACTTACACCAACGGACAGATCATCCAGACAGAAAATTAATAAGGAAACAGTTCTAAGACAAAAGTTTATAACAATACAATCCTACCTCAGGAAACAAGAAAAATCTCAAATAAACAAGCTAACCTTACACATAAAGCAAATAGAAAGAGAAGAACAAACAAGACCCAAAGTTAGCAGAAGGAAAGAAATCATAAAGACCAGAGCAGAAATAAATGAATTAGAAACAAAGAAAACAATAGCAAAGATCAATAAAATTAAAAGCTGGTTCTTTGAGACGATAAACAAAATTGATAAACCATTAGCCAGACTC
>NC_041228.1:60076933-60081701 GCF_002837175.3 Physeter macrocephalus | reverse complement strand
CAGGACCAGATGGCTTCACAGGTGAATTCTATCAAACATTTAGAGAAGAGCTAACACCCATCCTTCTCAAACTCTTCCAAAAAATTGCAGAGGAAGGAACACTCCCAAACTCATTCTACGAAGCTACCATCACCCTGATACCAAAACCAGACAGAGATACTACAAAAATAGAAAATAACAGACCAATATCACTGATTAATATAGATGCAAAAATCCTCAACAAAATACTAGCAAACAGAATCCAACAGCACATTAAAATGATCATACAGGGGCTTCCCTGGTGGCGCAGTGGTTGAGGGTCCACCTGCCGATGCGGTGGACGCGGGTTTGTGCCCCGGTCTGGGAGGATCCCACGTGCCGTGGAGTGGCTGGGCCCGTGAGCCGTGGCTGCTGGGCCTGAGCGTCCGGAGCCTGTGCTCCGCAAAGGGAGAGGCCACAGCAATGAGAGGCCCGCATACCGAAAAAAAAAAAAAAAGATGATCAACACCATGATCAAGTGGAATTTTTCCCAGGGATGCAAGGATTCTTCAAGATAAGCAAATCAATCAATGTGATACACCATATTAACAAATTGAAGAATAAAAACCATATGATCATCTCGATAGATGCAGAAAAAGTTTTTGACAAAATTCGACATCCATTTATGATAAAAACTCTCCAGAAAGTGGACATAGAGGGAACCTACATCAACATAACAAAGGCCATATATGACAAACCCACAGCAAATATCGTTCTCAATGGTGAAAAACTGAAAACATTTCCTCTAAGATCAAGAAGAAGACAAGAATGTCCACTCTCTCCACTATTATTCAACCTAGTTTTGGAAGTCCTAACCACACCAATCAGAGAATAAAAAGAAATAAAAGGAATACAAATTGGAAAAGAAGAAGTAAAACTGTCACTGTTTGCAGATGACATGATACTATACATAGATAATCCTAAAGATGCCACAAGAAAACTACTAGAGCTAATCAATGAGTTTGGTAAATTAGCAAGATACAATATTAATGAACAGAAATCCCTTGCATTCCTATACACTAACAACAAAATATCAGAAAGAGAAATTAAGGAAACAATCCTATTCAACACTGTAAGGAAAAGAATAAAATACCTAGGAATAAACCTACCTAAGGAGGTAAAAGGCCTGTATTCAGAAAACTATAAGACACTGATGGGAGAAATCAAAGATGACACAAACAGATGGAGAGATATACCATGTTCTTGGATTGGAAGAGTCAATATTGTGAAAGTGACTATACTAGCCAAAGCAGTATACAGATCCAGTGCAATCCCTAGCAAACTATCAATGGCATTTTTCACATAACTAGAACAAAAAATTTCACAACTTGTAAAGAATCACAAAAGACCCCGAATAGCCAAAGCAATCTTGAGAAAGAAAAATGGAGCTGGAGGAATCAGGCTCCCTGACTTCAGACTATACTACAGAGCTGCAGTAATCAAGACAGTATGGTAGTGGCACCAAAACAGAAATATAGATCAATGGAAAAGGATAGAAATCCCAGAGATAAACCCACGCACATATGGTCACCTTATCTTTGATAAAGGAGGCAAGAATATGCAATGGAGAAAAGACAGCCTCTTCAATAAGTGGTGCTGGGAAAACTGGACAGCTACATGTAAAAGAATGAAATTAGAACACTCCCTAACACCATACACAAAAATAAACTCAAAATGGGTTAAAGACCTAAATGTAAGACCGGACACTATAAAACACTTAGAGGAAAACATAGGAAGAACACTCTGACATAAATCATAGCAAGATCTTTTTTGACCCACCTCCTAGAGGAATGGAAATAAAAACAAAAATAAACAAATGGGACCTAACCAAACTTAAAAGCTTGTGCACAGCAAAGGAAACTATAAACAAGACAAAAAGACAACATTCAGAATGGGAGAAAATATTTGCAAACAGATCAACAGACAAAGGATTAATCTCCAATATATATAAACAGCTCATGCAGCTCAATATTAAAAAAAGCAAAGAACCCAATCAGAAAATGGGCAGAAGACCTAAATAGACATCTCTCCAAAGAAGACATACAGATGTCCAAGAGGCACATGAAAAGCTGCTCAACATCACTAATTATTAGAGAAATGCAAATCAAAATTACAGTGAGGTATCACCTCACACCAGTTAGAATGGGCATCATCAGGAAGTCTACAAACAACAAATGATGGAGAGTGTATGGAGAAAAGGGAACCCTGTCTCACTGTTGGTGGGAACGTAAACTGATACAGCCACTATGGAGAACAGTATGGAGGTTCCTTAAAAAACTAAAAATAGAATTACCATATGACCCAGCAATCCCACTACTGGGCATATACCAGCAGAAAACCATAATTCAAAAAGACACATGCACCCCAATGTTCACTGCAGCACTATTTACAATAGCCAAGTCATGGAAGCAATCTAAATGCCCATCGATAAATGAATGGATAAAGAAGATGTGGTACATATATACAATGCTATATTACTCAGCCATAAAAAGGAATGAAATTGGGTTATTTGTAGAGACGGGGAGGGGCCTAGAGACTGTCATACAGCGTGAAGTAAGTCAGAAAAAGAAAACAAATATTGTATATTAACGCATATATGTGGCATCTAGAAAAATGGTACAGATGTACCTGTTTACAAGGCAGAAATAGAGACACAGTTGTAGAGAACAAACGTATGGACACCAAGGGGGAAAAGTGGGGAGGGGTGGTGTGATGAATTGGAAATTGCGATTGACACATTTACACTAATATGTATAAAACAGATAACTGATAAGAACCTGCTGTATAACAAATGAATAAATAAAATTCAAAATAAGTAACTAACTAAATAAAAATAAATAAAATAGTCAAACTCATAGAAGCGGGGAGTAGAATGCTGGTTGCTAGGGGCTGGGGGAGGAGGGAATGGAAAATTGTTATTCAACATATGTAAAGTTTCAGTTATGCAAGATGAAAGAGTTCTAGAGATCTGCTGTATGAAACTGTGCCTGTAAGTTAACAATACTGTATGATACTCCGCAAAAATTAAGAGGGCAGTGCTCATGTTAAGTGCTCTTCCTACAACAATAACAAAAAAAGACTAAAAAGAAAAAGAAGCAATGCTGTGTGGAATGCCATGATCGTGGATAAGGCATTTCCGTAAGCCCATGGATGGTAGTTTTAGCAGAAGCATTATATGCAGGGAAGGCATATAATGTATGTATGCAGAGAAAGTGTCTATTCCAGGAAACTAATACACCCACCATATACACACAGTCAGCCTCCATCCTAGAGATAATAAGCTGACCTATGCATGAAATCATATTGCCACCAAGGGCACATGGAGAGCTATCACCACATATGGGCAGTATGGACCGTGGAAACTCTGAATGAGCAGGTTCCCTTTGATATAGAGTAGGAACATATTTCTGTAACTAACATTGCTGAGAAAAGTACATTCCCGGAGAATTACTGTTTTGTATCTGGAAACTATATTCTATTACCTTAAAATTAACTGTTGAGTCAAATAGAAATTTCCCAGTGACTAAGAAAGATCAAATTCAGAAAAATGTCTTCATAAAATCAAGGGTTTACACCCAGGCCTATCTCTAATTTCAGTATATACTTGGACAAACTGCTTTTATTGGAATGTTTCTGTAACATTTCGACCCTCCCTTGAAAATAAGGATAATAGCTACTTTCCTTATTGTGTGTGTTTTCCTGCTTTGGGTGAGGATTTTCACAGGAAAATGTATGTAAAGCACTTAGCCCAGAGCACACAATGTAGAAGCTTCTTAAGAAATTATAACTAAAAAGATACAGATACTCATCTGATTTCACAACGATCCTGTAAAGTAGTTTATAACTAGTCTCCTTTTGTGGATGAGGAGACTGAGGCTGAAAGATCAAATGCCTTGCTGAAAGTCAGAAAAACTGACCTCAAAAAGATGTACCACGATTCACATCCAGGTTTTCCTCCTTACAAATAGTGTTTATCATACATATACTGAGTGAGTGTGTGTGTGTGTGTGTGTGTGTGTGTGTGTGTGTGTGTGCTTTCAAAATAAATACAGGCTCATCACAGAAAATTTTAAAGAAACACAAAGAAGGAGATCGAGGCAAGATGGCGGAAGAGCAAGACGCGGAGATCACCTTCCTCCTCACAGATACATCAGAAATACAGCTACACGTGGAACTTCTCCTATAGAACACCCACCGAACGCTGGCAGAAGACCTCAGACCTCCCAAAAGGCAAGAAACTCCCCACGTACCTGGGTAGGGCAAAAGAAAAAAGAATAAACAGAGACAAAGAATAGGGACGGGACCTGCACCAGTGGGAGGGAGCCGTGAAGGAGGAAAGGTTTCGAGGGAGCCGTGGAGGAAAGGTTCCCACACACTAGAAGCCCCTTCGTGGGCGGAGGCTGCGGGTGGCGGAGGGGGAAGCTCCGGAGCTTCGGAGGAGAGCGTAGCAGCGGGGTGCGGAGGGCAAAGCAGAGAGATTCCCGCACAGAGGATCGGTGCCGACCGGCACTCACCATCCCGAGACGCTTGTCTGCTCACCCGCCGGGGCGGGCGGGGGCTGGGAGCTGAGCCTCGGGCTTCAGTCGGATCCCAGGGAAAGGTCTGGAGTTGGCAGAGTGAAAACAGCCTGAAGGGGCTAGTGCGCCACGGCTAGCCGGGAGGGAGTCCGGTTGAAGTCTGGAGCTGCCTAAGAGACAAGAGACCTTTTCTCCCCTCTTTGCTTCCTGGTGCGCGAGGAAGGGGTTTAAGC
>NC_041228.1:60076595-60076830 GCF_002837175.3 Physeter macrocephalus | reverse complement strand
CTTTCTTTCTTCCTTTCTTCCTTTCTTCCCTCCTTCCCTCCTTTCTTCCTTCCTTCCTCCCTTCTTTCCTCCCTTCCTTCCTCCTTTCCTTCCTTCATTTCTTCCTCCCTTTCTTCCTCCCTTCCTCCCTTTCTTCTTCTCCTCCTTCCTTCCTTCCTTTCTTGCTTTCTTCCTTCCTTCATTTCTTCCTTCCTTCCTTTTCTTTACTATTTTTTCTCCCTTTTATTTTGGGCTG
>NC_041228.1:59987017-60071751 GCF_002837175.3 Physeter macrocephalus | reverse complement strand
GGAGACGCAAGAGGGAAGAGATATGGGAACATATATATATGTATAACTGATTCACTTTGTTGTAAAGGAGAAACTAACACACTATTGTAAAACAGTTATACTCCAATAAAGATGTTAAAAAAAAAAACACAAAGAAAAGAATTAATTATCTACTACCCTTATACTTCTCATATATAAATTACATATAAATATAGATAATACCATTAATAATTATTATAATAATAGCTAAACTTTATTGAGTCCTTCTATGAACCAGGGCTTTTCTAAGTATTTCACATGGGTTAAGCCCACTTGGTCTTGACAAATACTGGAAAGGGTAAGTACTATTCTTATCTCTATTTACCAATGAGGAACCTGAGCCTGGAGATCCTAACCAGCTTTCCCAAGGCCATCAGCCTCAGTGGTGGAGGTAACCCACACCTGGATCAGCTGAGACTAGATCCAGAACCCCTAGACAACGAGGCTGGTAACCTTAGTACAGACATATTTTCTTACACTGGAATCATACTGTACACTTTATGATTTGACTTTCCACTAAAGTATAATGTTAATATTTCTTTATGCTATAAATATACTTCTATATAATACTGTTTATTGGCAATACAGTATTACAACTTAGAAAAATGCACCATTATTCGGTCAATCATTGTTGGATGCTTACATTGTTTTTATAACACTATAGGTGTTGTAACACTCAAAGAATACTTTTGTATATACATTTGTACGTGCTTTGTTGTGGACATGATCCAATGTTTTCATGGGACAAATTCCTAGAGTGGAATAGCTGGATAATTTTTAAGGATTTTTGTTACAGATTCCTTGCTTGTATTTCAAAAAAACCAACCATCTCTCCCACAGGCAGTGAAGGAGAGTCCTCTGAATTCAGGTCTTCTGATTCTTGCTGATGTCAATACTGACTCTGTGATAATTTCTGTTTAATCCTTCCACTTAGTGCCAGAGAATAGGTCTGAGTCCAACCCGCTAAGAGCCTTCTGTGTGATGTCCTTTTTATTCAAGTATTATCCCCCATTTGGAGCACATCTACGTTATTACTTGTGTAAATCTAGAGGAATGAAACTTAACATCTCTTGTGAGATTCAGATGGAAAATCTTTTAGCACCTGATGCCAGAAAGGAACTTTTATTCTTAAGCCCAATTTCTTATTCATATGTTTGAACTGAAAAGGGTAGAATACAAACTTTTGAATAGTCAGTTATAATAGATAACTGTAGTACATATTCGGTAATCTGGATTTATTATTAATCTCAAGAATGTCTCTTTTTTCCCTCCTGCCATAAGCCTCTATCCAGAAGGAGCAAAGGCACAGGAAATTTCCCAGGACATCCACCCAGCCACTCAACTCAAGGTTTATTCCAAAGCTCTCTGCCTCTCAAAAGTTAGAGCTTTGTAGTCAAGAACTTTCATTAAATATTGCAATATAATTAGAGACTTGTTTGATTATTTTGCTCTATGAAAAATATTCTCATCACAACTAATACCTACACAAATCAGGAATTCCCTTAAATTTCTTAAATTTAAAGTCAGAAAATAAGGCATCTGTTGATGAGGATAGATAATTGCAAGGGTAAAAATCTGGAAACATTAGATTTTTCACTTTGCTTCTATATAAGTATACATGCAAGCAGATCTACCCACTTGTTCCTATGGAGAGTTTATATCTTTTTGCCTCTCAATGCAAAGATCAATACAAAGATGAGAGTGAGTACTTCAGCCTCAAGTAATGGTTCACAAACTACTGATGATCATTTTTAAAAGAATAAAGGGGGAAATATCAAGGAAAAAAGATTGCTTTCGCTTTTCTTTTCCTTTTTTCTTTTTTTCCTATTAAAGTAAAGGTAGACGGATTTAGGCACATCATAATCTGGGAAAGAGTATTGGACTAGAATTTGGGAAAGTTTCCTTGGGAATTTTTCTTCTTACTCTTAAGTTTGTACCTTCAAAGTACTTCAGAACTTTGGGGAAGATTCTCAAGACTCAGCACCATCTATATGCCAAAATATCTTTATTTTCACATTCTGTGCTCAAGTATTTCATGCCGTGATACTCAGGAGCCTGTTTCCTACAGCATGGCTGTCTCTAAGGCCAGACATTGAGGACTTAAAGGAGGCCAGGGTGCAGGAACAGCTGGAGATAATTACTTACAATCAAAGGACACGCAGAAAAGCAGCAGGAATAGCAGGGTGAGGTGTTCTGCCTGGCTGGATTACAGGAGGCATCTGGACAGAGGCAACTGGGCTTAAATACTAGTAAGGGAATTTTGCACTGTTTGATCTTCTTTTAAGACCTAAGAAAGAGATTGGGATTGGTTTGAACCTGGTTTAAAAAGCCCAAAGGTAGACATTCCTGCCATAAACAGTTTGAACTCTCTTGTCCTGTAAATGGGGAT
The DNA here is from genome assembly GCF_002837175.3 of Physeter macrocephalus. NCBI lineage: Eukaryota > Metazoa > Chordata > Mammalia > Artiodactyla > Physeteridae > Physeter > Physeter macrocephalus. The sequence continues at coordinate 60,069,344 of NC_041228.1, read as the reverse complement.
AGGGGAAAGATGTGTTAGGGCCAAGGGGGCTTTGCATATTAAACACAAGATCAAGTTTTACATCTAAAATTCTGAAGGATAATTTTGTACTCCTGTTTTCCAACGTGGGCAATTAGTCTAAAATCCTGGACATCTGACTTTGTTCTTTGTATTCTTTTTCCTAAGATCTCTACACAAAGCATCCCAACTTTCAACTTTTTTCATCAGTTCACTTTTTCTGCAGTCCTAAATTATATTTCAGCCACTGCCATGTTCCCTCATAGGGCCAAGATTCATGAGGCAAATAAATATTTCTTCAGTGAAAGAGTGTATTGTAGCCAGCACTATTTTAAGGAGATATCAGATCTCTGAAGTCTTTAAATTGGATTTTTCTTCTCAGACACATATATTTTTCCATTTAATAACATGTATAAAATGGATTCACTGCATTTTATTCAGTACCTAAACCTTGACTCTTGGAGGAACCTCTCCTTGATGAACTCCAATCCGAAACTATGATCGCTCTTCTTTTGATTTATCTATAATGTTAAGAAATAAGCTCTATACTTTACAACATTGGATACTTTATCAGGTAACCACAGAATTAAGCATACCAAGCAACTTGAAAGAAAGCATGCTTACTTCAAAGCTGATGGCATTAGATGTTACAAGATTAAAATGGAAAATTGCCTCACGTACAAATGCCTGGAGCAGGACTTAGACAGACAGGATAAATGACAGTCTTTTCATTTATGATATGGAATTTGTGGGAAAAAACCTCCACGGTGGAAGTCAGAAACTTTTAGACACAAAAGCACCTAAGATGTGTCCCCCTTCCTTAGAAACTTTCAGTAGTTCCCCATTGTTTACAGGATGAAGTCCAAATGCCTTAGAATCCACAGCCACACATCATAGTATGTTTCAAATCTGCCTCTGCTGCCTCTTCTTCTCTTTCCCCATCTTTGCCCTGCATGCCTGTGTTCCATCTAGCCCTTTAAAACTTTTACCTTTGAACTTTTGATCCTGTAATATCCTCGAATTCAAATATCCTACCCTAATTGCACAACGTGGAAATTTTCTGCTCCAGCTTAAAGGCCTGCCTTAGAAATCTTTTCCTCCCCAGACTATCCTTTTAACCAATGAACAAGAGGCTTTCCCTTTTTATCCCTTTTTCCCAAACAAAATTCAATGCCTTACCCTCACTGGCCCTGAAGAATGAATCGATCCGTTATTGGTGTATACATGGTAGTATGTACATTTGTCTATAACTCATTTGTCCAATAAATCAGGCATTAATTCATTCATGCATTTGTTTTAAAAAAAGTGCTTATTGAGTATTTTCTGCATAATGATAGCCAGTCACTGCTCAAAATTCTGGGAATGAAGCAGTGAACCAGACAGTCTGACGATCTCAGGGCTAGCTGTGACCTTAAACTTCTCCCATAATGTTATGATTAAGCACTTGCCTATCTGCTCATCTTGAAAGATGGACAACTTCTTAGTAATCTTCAGTGTGGATCAACAAGGCTTAGTAGTGTGGTTCATAGTTAAGTACATAATAATATCTCTAAGTTGATGCTCACTGCGTTCTAAGTAAAGATTTCATGCTTTACATGAAATTTCTCCTAGAATCCTCACAACAGCCCTGTGCATTGGACACGCATTGGGCCCAGAGAAGGCAAGAAACATTGTTTCTTTGTCCCACAGTTATTAAGTAACAGAGTCAGAAATTGAACCCAAGTACGTCTGACTCCCAGAGTCAAGTGAATGAACAAATGAATGAAAGCAGCGTTACAGACAAAGGGCAGTTCTTTGCCCAGGGCTTCAGGTAACGTGGAGAGGCAGTCGTTGGCCTGAGGAACAACAATACACGGAGTGAGAGTCTCCGTGCTCAGTGTGGAAGAGCAAGCAACTGGCTGCATGTGCTTGAGGAATTTGAAGCTTATGCTAAAAATGTATCTCTGATCTACTTCATCACTAAAGCTGAATCCCTTTGGACTAGTCAAAAGTGATTGGCTAGGGGCTTCCCTGGTGGCGCAGTGGTTGCGCGTCCGCCTGCCGATGCAGGGGAACCGGGTTCGCGCCCCGGTCTGGGAGGGTCCCGCATGCTGCGGAGCGGCTGGGCCCGTGAGCCGTGGCCGCTGAGCCTGCGCGTCTGGAGCCTGTGCCTGCGCGTCCGGAGCCTGTGCTCCGCAACGGGAGAGGCCACAACAGAGGGAGGCCCGCATACCACCAAAAAAAAAAAAAAAAAAGTGATTGGCTAATTAACTCTTTTTTAATCTTTTTTTAAAAAAAATTATTTATTTAATTTTTTTTAATTTTTGGCTGCGTTGGGTCTTCGTTCCTGTGCGCGGGCTTTCTCCAGTTGCGGCGAGCAGGGGCTACTCTTTGTTGCGGTGCGCCGGCTTCTCATTGTTGTGGCTTCTCTTTTTGCGGAGCACGGGCTCCAGGCGCGCAGGCTTCAGCAGTTGTGGCACGTGGGCCCAGTAGTTGTGGCTTGCGGGCTCTAGAGCTCAGGCTCAGCAGTTGTAGTGCACGGGCTTAGTTGCTCTGCGGCCATGTGGGATCCTCCCGGGCCAGGACTCGAACCCGTGTCCCTTGCATTGGCAGGCAGATTCTTAACCACTGCACCACCGGGGAAGCCCTTTTTTAAAAAAATCTTATTATAAAAATTATTTCAGACTGCCTAAAAGAAGAAAACAAATTTAACCAAAATAAATAAATAAATCTCGGTTCTCCTCACCCTGGAACGTCCTCTCTAGAATTGCCCATGTGAGAATCTGCTCCATTTCACATTAATGGCTGCAGTTCAGAATGTCTGTCCTTTCGGCCTTTGAGGTTCCACATTGAAACGATTCCTAGATCTTCTTGGGAGGCAGCCTCACGATATTCTGAGAGGGACTGTCATGGCCTTTGAAATTCCTGTCAGGAGCCCACCCCCCAGAGGAAGTTTCCTCTTTACACACAGTATAATTTTCACATCAGATCATAACAAATACACTCTCTAAATTTGGTACAAATCTTTTCAGCTCTTTCCCTTTAATGCTGTTACAGACATGTAGAAACTGCTTATTTATATGGATAAGATTTTTAAATGTAAATAGTAAGGAAGAGGAAACACACTAAGCCTGTAGGCTGATAGATTGTTATGTCTGAGCATCAAAGTCAGACCAGTGTTTCCTGATAAGTTTTGTAATTCTCAACATAAAAAGGGAGTTTTTTTTTTCTATATATCATTCCTCTTGTAGTCTCTATTTTTGTTAGACATAACTACTAACAATAATATAAAGAACTTCCCCCATTTTGTTTACAAAAGTGGGTACAGGAAAAGTTCTGGTCACTTCTTTGACTCAATTCATTGATTATTGACAGAATATAGAATTCATTTGCATCAGTTGATATTTTCAGTTTTGCCTTTAACTCCTTTACATGATTTATTGAATATAGTAGTCTTCAAAGTTTTTTATGAAAAACAATTTTCACAGGGGGCTGGGAATATCCTATTTTGCCCTTGACTTTGTTTTTCTCTGTGGATGAGTCGTCATAAATGTAATATTCTAGGCTTCTCTCCATGACCTCATTTACTCTTTCCGAAGGAGAAAGCAACTGCTCTGGATGGTAGACCTGGAACAGTTAGGCATGCCTACCTTTGTCCTTCTTTCTTTCCTTCTCTTTTGGGCATGCCTGTCTGGAGATAATAAGAGTTTTAGTCTGCATGACTGTGAATAACTTCTCATGGAGTTCGAAGTTCCCAATCTGTCCAACCAGACACAGTGACTCTGGATTCAGGAGTTGGACAGACAGAAGGGTGTCATTTTGGGGCCCATCCAAACCTCAGCATTAGTTTGGAACAACTAAAAGATTATATTTTGTGAGGCAGAAGTTTCTTAAAATTTAGCTTAAGAAGGAGTTCTGAATAAAATGTGAAGAGTTGTAACTTTAAATCCTAGTTCTAAAATTCAATGACATTAGGCTCTCAAGTTATAAACTCTCTTTCTGCTTCTCCATCTGTATTCTTTGTATTGGAATATCTGCCACCACTTTATCTAAAAAACATAAAGGCAGGGCTTCCCTGGTGGCGCAGTGGTTGAGAGTCTGCCTGCCGATACAGGGGACACGGGTTCGTGCCCCGGCCCGGGAGGATCCCACATGCTGCGTGGCGGCTGGGCCCGTGAGCCGTGGCCGCTGAGCCTTCGCATCCGGAGCCTGTGCTCCGCAACGGGAGGGGCCGCAACGGTGAGAGGCCCGCGTACTGCAAAAAACAAAACAAAACAAAACAAAAACATAAAGGCATGAGAGTCTCTGAGTTTTTAGATGTTATATAAATAATTTTTAAATGACATTACTATTAGTATTCCAGATTCAAAGTAAGAGACTACTTGGTCTGAACATAATATTTGCTCTACTTAGACTTGAATTCTGAGAATAGAGTTTTTACACCTGATCTTGTTGTTCTCTAATCTAGCAATGTGAGGAATGATTAAAGCAGGGGTTTGCGTGGAGCAGAGTAGGGCAGTGATTTGTGATATGTTCCCAACAGAATATTTTTTCTTCCCTTTGTTTTCCCCAAAGGAAATAAATTGTCAGACTTTTAAGAAGGTGGGGTTCTAATAAAATTCTTCCTGCATTTCATCTGTTGTTGCTTCTGGCTCTCACCTCTTCACCCCTGCCAGTACCCACATACACATGCAGCAAAGACCAGGATTTCTGGAGATTACTCTCAGAGTTCCTGTCTCACCCAAAGCACATATTCAAAACTTCTTCTGGAAAGGTTATCAGAGGCAGTAAAGGATGTAGAGACATTACTATGTAGGAGTAATGGGGCATAAAACCAAATAGTTCTTCTACCCACTGAGCTATATAACTATAGTTTAGGCAAGAACGCCTCTGTACCTGCCTCTAAGGGTGAATGTACCTTCCAGATTTATCAAATATGCCTGGTTTGGAGATTAGTTTCCAGTAGGAGATTCCTTAAATTGAAGAGCACTTTGAATAAGGTTTATTTGATCGTCATCTCATCTTTACTTAAGTCTGCTTAGAAAGTATGAGAATGTATTTTAAATAGAGACTTCATTCATTTTGATGAGGTAAAATGCTATGGTGGTCTTACAATGATGGAAAGATATTTATTTACATCTCTGTACCTTTTCCCTCTGAGAAAAGAATATTTTACAATAAGATTCAATCAGCTCATACAAGGATGTTTGTTGTTACAATGTCACTGCCTTAGTAGGTATTAATTCTTTCAGTTTTATTTCTAGGTGACCCAGTTAAGACTTAAGTCTTTTCACTTCTGAAGATTATTACTTGCTCTGCTTCTTAAATGTTAGCAATACATGGTATTTTTAAAAATTTAATCTTCTAAATGCATTTTTAAAAAATTCGGTACAATAATAAGGAACTGGTTAAAAATTACAAAAATAGAAAAGTATTTAGTCATTGAAATCACATCATCCAAGTATGTTTAAAATGAGAAAAAAATTAGGTGGTGTAAAACATAAAAAAACAATTTATGCAAGTTCACACAACTTTATTAAAAAACATGTATATATACATATATATGTTACATATGTATAAATTAGGAAGATAGACACAAAGTGATACAAATAATTGCCTGGTAAATATATGTGATTATTCTTTTAAATGTCTTGGTATTATATTTTTGCTGTTTAAAATCTGTTGAATAAATATTACTTTAGCAATCAAAATGTGGCATTTTTTGAAAGTCTGAACTAAAAAAGTTTTGGGGAGCTTTAAAAAGGCAGATTTCTGCTTCAGCTGTTACAAACTACATACATTTTGTCTCATGTTTGCTTTAGCCATGAAGCCACATAAAATAACACATTAATAGAACTCTAACGTATTAAGTATTAAAATTTTAATTTAAGTGTGTACCGCATATTGCCTTTTCCACCAATTGTTTACTTAGATATTTTATAATGAAAAATAATGACATGGAGAAAAACCAAAAAAGAATTGGAAAAGAGGGTACAAGTCTGCCAACCATAAAACCAAAATAATTGCTGTGTTTCTGCCTCAAATTTGTCTCTAAATTTTCCTTCTCTTTGTTTATAAGAAAGAACATGTCCTTAGGTGAAACATAGTTTTTGTAGCCCCGTGTATTGAAAGAAATATCTCAGGGGGGAATCTAACATTGGATTCGACAATCACTATGTAATTCAATTTATCAACAAATGTGCAATTTGCTACTGCACTTAAAAAAATTTACCTTTATTTAAAGAACAGAGGCATAATGCTAAAATGAATCTTAATGAAGGGAAGTTTTTTGGTCGCTAACCTGATGAGATGTCATATATATAATTTTCTGATTTTCTACCTTGATCCAAGGATGGAATTTGGAGAGGTTGGAAAGCACATCGCTTATAAAAGCTTCTGAAATATCATTTATCTAAGTCCAACTTTTCGTCGTGGTTTAATGGATGGAGAGCTAATATTCTGTATTTGTTGATTAAAGACAGATTGATTGATAAGATTTAGCAACAATGAAAATGGTAGGGTTATAAGATAGAACATTCTCAACCTCATTTACAGAAGAGGAAAGTGAAATACGGAATTGTATAGCATGATAAGAAATAATACCACATCCATCTATCCGTTTATTCTTTCATTAAACAAATGTATCAGTTAGAATGCTTTCAGCTGCAGAAAACAAAATAGGCACATAAAAGTGGCTTAAAAGATAGAGTTTATAGTTTCATATAACAAGAAGTCCAAAGGTAGGGAAATTTCTGGTTGGTTAATTCAGTAACTGTAATTACATTGAGAGCCTCTGTTTTTTCTGTCTTCTTGCTATGCCATCCTCAGCAGGTTGCCTTTCTTCCTGGGTGAGCCCTTGCCTCATGACCGCATAGTTTCAAGGAGCTGCCATCACATCACGTCAGGGCCCATGTTCTCACACAATCACATCAAGACTCAGAAAAATAGCGGCCCCTCCTTGCACATCTCTTTGCCAGGAAGGAAAACCTTTACTAGAAAGTACCTGGCAGAGTTCCCATGCTTGGAAGTATCATGTGCTCATTCCTAAATGAATTGCCAATGGGATGAGTGGTAATATTACCATGTTTGTCTTAGACTAGTTAAAATTTACCCCCTGGGGATAGAAAGGAACTCCTTCCTTAAATACCTGACAAAAGGAAAAGTGAAGAAAATTGGGAGTCTGCTAGTGATAAAGAATGTGATGGTTGTTAGATGAAGCATCAGTGTCAGTCTCAAGACAACTTATTGGACCTCCACACTGAACACGTATAGGATAGACAGAGAGAATATGTCACAGGTCACTTTTCACAGAACCTACAGTCTAAGGGAGAGAGGAGTAAATGAACGTGTCATTATCAAGAAAATATAATCTTATTTTTGGATGAGGGAAGTGAATAAGCAAGCTCCAGTATTGCGTGCATGTACGTATGTGGCGCTTGGCTAAGTCATTTTAAAAACAACAACTTCCTTAAGGTCCCTGGAAGTCATTTAAAATATATGAAACAACTCTTTAATGACACTACTATATATAAGATAGATAACTAATAAGGACCTACTGTATAGCACAGGGAACTCTGCTCCATACTCTCTAATGACCTATATGGGGAAAGAATCTAAAAGAGAGTGGATATATGTATAACTGATTCACTTTGCTGCACACCTGAAATTAACACAACATTGTAAATCAACTGTACTCCAATAAAAATTTTAAAAAAGAAAACAAAATTAAAACCATAGCGGCTTCTATTTTCTTCCAGTTTTGTTTTAAAATTTACATTTAAACTTAAAGCTTACATGCACAAATAATTGTTCTCCTTTACACTTATAATTAATACTATAAGATGCGACAAATTTAAAGTGTGTGATGGGCTAAACTGTGTAGTAGGGATGTGCACATTCTAATCCCTGGAACCTGTGAATATGTTGCCTTATGTGGTAAAAGGGACTTTGCAAATGCAATTGAATTAAGGATTTTCAGATGGGGAGATTAGCCTGGATTATCTGAGTGGGTCCAATGTCATCACAAGGATCCTTCTGAGAGGAAGGCAGGAGGACCAGCTGGTAGTAGAGGCTGTGATAGAACAAGTGTGTTTATCTGAGTTTCAGATAACTCCTCTCTAAAATGATAATTGTGACGATTAACTGAGATGATGCATTTGAAATATTTTGCGAGAGGATGGTGCATGCATGTACAAGCATACAAAGTAGGTCGGCATCATTTTTTAAGTAAATATTTTTAAAGTACATATTTGTATTTTACTTTCAACTTTTAAAGTAAATATGTGTATAGAAATAATCAAAAAAATATAATCAAAAACATGTAAATCATGGTTGTCTCTGGATAATAGGATTTAATGTATTTCCCATTCTCATATTTCTAATGTTGAACATCTATATTTTGTGACAAAAAATGTTACTTTAATAAGTACTAAATAAAAAATAAAACTATATTACAGAAAAAGGAGAATGGAGCTGTGTGAGGGAGGGGCTGTGAACCAAGAAATGCGAGTGGCCTCTAGAAGCTGGAAAAGGAAAGGAAAAGGATTCTTCCCTAGATCCTCCAGAAAGGAATGCAGTCCTGCCAGACTTTGATTCGAGCCCCGTTGAGACCTATGATAGGCTTCCGATCTCCAGAAGTATGAGAATAAATTTATACTAAGTCACTAAGTTTGTGGTAAGTTGTTATAGCAGTAACAAGAAACTAGTACAACACGTTACCATGTTTTACTTTAACAGCAGGTTTTATGATGCATATGTGTATACAGTTTATAAGTAGTTATATTTATATTATATATTATTTTAAATAATTTATTTTAAAATTATTTAAATTTTATTTACAAATTAAAGGTTGAAGAAATGTTCATAGTTGAACATCAGTGATTGTTATTTCAGTATTATATTTCTTTTGTATAAAACCCCCAAAACGTAATATACTAAGAAAAGTCGCGGCTAAAGATGAAGACCAAGCCTTCCTTAAATAAAAGAGCTAAATGAGGGAGAATAAGTGAAATGCCCCTCCTATCTCCATAAATTGGAATAAAAATGACTTACATGACATCGTGTTTAACTCAAAACAGTTAACGCTGTTTTTTACAACAACCCAGCGAAGTAGAGAAAGCATTAGTCCAATTTTATATAGGTGAGAGTTACATCATAAGGCTGTTTCATTCTTACTTGTATTGAGCCCTTACTATGTGCCAGATATCATGATAGGTGCTGAGGAAATACTAATAATAACAACAACAATGTGATTTTATTTATTTATCATTTATTGAACACTTACTCTGTACAGGTACAGTTCAAGATTTTATTCATACATTAACTAATTAATCTGTAAAACAAACCTAGATAATAGAACAGACATAGTCTGGCCCTGAAAGTAAGCACAATCAATTGTTAAGGAAGAAAGTGTAGACATGTCATCAGATACATTTTCCTGCCAAGCAAGTCCCAAGACAGAACTAAAATCACAATTTGGGAATCACAGGGAAGATACAGGTAACCCAGTCTAGGTAGAGATAGGGAAGTTTTTTCTGAATTAGTTATCCCTGAATGTAATCTTGAAGGCAAAATCCGTCAGTCTCCCTTGGTTAAGCAATATAACAATACCGCTAAACACAAAAATCTCACGGCTTAATGCAGCAAAGGCTTAATTCTTTTTTTAAAAATTTATCTATTTATTTTATTTATTTTTGGCTGCATTGGGTCTTCGTTGCTGTGCGTGGGTTTTCTCTAGTTGTGGTGAGCGGAGGCTACTCTTAGCTGTGTTGCACAGGCTTCTCATTGTGGTGGCTTCTCGTTGCGGAGCATGGGCTCTAGGCGTGCGGGCTCAGTAGTTGTGGCTCCCAAGCTCTAGAGCGCAGGCTCTATAGTTGTGGCTCATGGATTTAGTTGCTCGGCAGCATGTGGGATCTTCCCAGACCAGGGATCGAACCTGTGTCCCCTGCATTGGCAGGCGGATTCTTAACCGCTGCGCCACCAGGAAAACCCACAAAGGCTTAATTCTTAATTACACCACAAGTCAAGGTAGATTAGACATCTTTTTACAGTGCCTTTCCTCCCACAGTGACTCAGGGATCACAGCTGCTTCCAACTTGCAGCACCACATCTCTGAGTTCTCTCACATGGAAGAAAGAGATGGAGAAGGTGCGCTGAGTCTTATCTGCCTTGACTGGTAAATAATGCACCTCACCTCCACTCCAGATTATTGATCAGAGCTAGTCCCATATCCCGACTCATGTGCAAAGGCAAAGGAGAGTATTGAACATTTGGTGAACATTACTCCCTGGCATAGTCAGACAAAGAAGATTGAAAGGAAAGTGTTAGCAAAAGTATGGAGGGGAGAAACATCATCATCTGGGCCAGGTGGATTTTGGTTTTCTTGAATGTAATATAAAAGAAAGTGTGTAAATGATAAGAACTTGAAGTAACAGTCATGACCTAGATCAGGAAAGGCCCCATAGGAGATGTTAAGACTGTTGGGTTTTATCCTATAGGAGAGACAGAGGCACTGAGAAGTTCTAAGCAGATTTGAACTCCGGGGATTGTGGCCTAAACTTGAAAGGGACATGGATTGGCAGGCGGATTCTTAACCGCTGCGCCACCAGGAAAACCCACAAAGGCTTAATTCTTAATTACACCACAAGTCAAGGTAGATTAGACATCTTTTTACAGTGCCTTTCCTCCCACAGTGACTCAGGGATCACAGCTGCTTCCAACTTGCAGCACCACATCTCTGAGTTCTCTCACATGGAAGAAAGAGATGGAGAAGGTGCGCTGAGTCTTATCTGCCTTGACTGGTAAATAATGCACCTCACCTCCACTCCAGATTATTGATCAGAGCTAGTCCCATATCCCGACTCATGTGCAAAGGCAAAGGAGAGTATTGAACATTTGGTGAACATTACTCCCTGGCATAGTCAGACAAAGAAGATTGAAAGGAAAGTGTTAGCAAAAGTATGGAGGGGAGAAACATCATCATCTGGGCCAGGTGGATTTTGGTTTTCTTGAATGTAATATAAAAGAAAGTGTGTAAATGATAAGAACTTGAAGGAACAGTCATGGCCTAGATCAGGAAAGGCCCCATAGGAGATGTTAAGACTGTTGGGTTTTATCCTATAGGAGAGACAGAGGCACTGAGAAGTTCTAAGCAGATTTGAACTCCGGGGATTGTGGCCTAAACTTGAAAGGGACATGGCTGAAAGCAGGAATACCAATTATGAGGTTATCAGATCGGAGAAGACTCACCACAACCTGGGTGATATAATAGAGGTAAAGGAACTGTTAGAGGCAGAATTGGCAAGAATATAAATATGGACACCAGGCTGAAGAAGTGACAAACAGCTTCCAGATTTCAACTTTGGGTAACTGGTACTATCAATTTAGATAGAGATTATTGGGAGAAGCCTGTTTGAAGAGGACGATGGAGTAGTTTATTCCAGACTTTTTAAGGTTCAGTTGCCAGTGGGAAATCCAAGCAGAGTCCGCCAGCGGGAGTTTGGATGAAGGTCTAGAGCCAGATCCAAGATTAAGATGAAGATTTAGGAATCATAACAGTTTGGATAAAGGATGAAACCACAGGAATAGGGGCTCACAGACTGTGAAAATGAGATGAGCAGTGGCCTTGGAACTCAACCCAGGGAACTACCAGCATGTAAAGTGTGGGGAGAAGAAAGGGTCTCATGAAGATGCAAGAGAAGGTACTGCCGATTGTGTAAGGAGAAGAAGCCAAGGCAAGGAGAGTTTCAAGAAGAGTGGGATCAACCATCTTAAGTGGCATAAAGAAATCCAACAGGATAAGGACTGAATTTGGTCATTGAATTTGGGGATTAGAAGCACCCAGTGATAGCCTTACCAGTAAAGAAATTGGCAAGGAGGAGAGATTGCAATGGACCGGGCAATGCTACATAGTGGATGAACCAGCCATAGGGTAGCCACGTCCCCCGAGAAGTTTAGGAACCTGGTCAGCACCCCATAACCAGAGCATGAGTTCAAGATGGGCAGAACTGAAATGTGAGGCCAGGTCATGCAGCTGCTTAATGGTGGGGCAGGATATAGTCATATTCAGCAGAATCCCTCAAAAATAACTGCAGTCTTTCACCACATTTTCTAATTTTCATGAGAGTCTAGATGAGCTGCTGAGGGGAATTTTCCAAGCATATATTCAAACACACACACACACAATAAGGTTTGAAGAGGTACAATGTTTAGGTGATTTACTTTAATGGGAACTGAGCAGGACACAACAAACTAATAATACATGATACGCTACTAAATCCAAGTGCGTTTTAGACTTTTAGGGAGTACTTAATGGGGCCAAGCAGTCTTAGCAAGTTAAATTGAATGGATGTATTTCTAAACAGCGTCCTACATGAACATAATTCCATCATGTGATCTTTTTTTCGATAAGCAAGGTGCTGAGCTCATATTTAAGCCCTTGCTTAAAGAAATGAAATACTTAGAGGGACAAAGTTCCCAATGCCTCTTGGGGGTCACCGAATTCTCCGTGGCCCTAAATAAAGGAAAGACCCTGGTTTTCATAGCAGGCTCTGGGAACATAGACAAGCTGTATGGCTCTCACTTGGTGGGGAGTGGAGAGAGATAACGCTGACCATGAAGGCCGGAACCAGATAATGAAGGGCTTTATATATCATGCTAAGGAGTCTGGACTTTATCTTGCCGGTTAGCAGAGAGCTATTAAAGACTTTTAAGTAAGGGATTATCATGATCAGATTTCTATTTTCTGGCAGCTACAGTGTGGAGGAGAACTGAAGGAGGACAAAGACTGGAGGCAGAGAGACCAGTAAGTCCTGCTTATTCTCCTTTTTTCCCCTCTGCCTCAAGATTCCCACATACCAAGCCTCCAGATGCATTTTTAGTGTGAACTTTCTTTCCAGGGACGGCCTCCCTGGTCTGGGTATTCATTCCCTGACTACTGACAATGTGTGCACGTGTGTGCTCTTGCACACGTGCACAAACACACACACACACACATATGCACACCCAGAGCATGGATTTCATTCTGATCCTTCCTGGGCAGCATCAAAACTTCCTGTTGTATCCCGATCACCCGGAAGTCAGGTCAAGGAACAGCAGGATATATTATATGAATAAACGACCTCTTGTCTGTTGGGAAGACAAGGAAAGTGCATGGGATTTGGTCAAGAGATGAGGATGGGGCCTTATGAATGTATGACAATTACAGTCAAGCTGCTTAGATGAATTTGCTGGAAAGTGTTTTTATTTTCTTTATCTTTACAGTGCATTTCTCATGGAATACCTGGAAAGGTATGCAGAATTCTAAAAGGCAGTAAGAGAAAGAAATTGAAGAAGAGAGGGAATTAAAAACGTATGTCCACACAGTAGACCTTGAACAAGAAGTCTCTAATGTGGAATCTTGTACGCAGATTGCCACACATTAGCCATAGAAGAGATGCCTAAGGAAAATGGAAGATCACTTCCTCCAGAAAAAGAAAAGAGTAAATGTTAAATGCAACAAAATATTTGCAAATAATGATTCAGTGCAAGCAAGTTTAAAGGGAGAAGTAACAGAAATTATCTATGTAACTGGTTCTAATGGTGCAAGTGTTTCTAGGTTATTAACGGCAGGAGAACAACTAAATTACAGACAGTTAATAGCTGTAAGTCTTGGGAGGCAGAAAATAATGTAGCCTAAGTGGATTGCTAAAAGATACTATACTTACAGAAAACTTTAACTAATACCTATGTGGTCTTTAATGTTGGAAGTACCGTCTTCGGAACATTCTTTTTTTTAATCCCTTGGAGAACAAAGTAGTATCTGTGGTTTTTTGTCTTCCTCACATTAAAGTACAGGGGAGAAATGGAGATGATCTCATCTAAACAGTGAGGTAGAAAGAGGGCAGGGTCATTTCATACGTTATTGAATCACTAAGACATTCTTGAATATTGCAAATTTGAGCTGTGACTGTTAATCACAATGGTGCAATTCATTTCAGAGGAAACTGTGGCTTATGTTGGTGCCACTTTGCACATCTGTGAGAATAAGGAGGTTGCACAGAAACGATTGGTATCAACTGCTCTCTGCTGTCCTGGGAGAAGGCACAGGGTCCATTTCTTGCCCTGGTGACATCGGTGATGTTGTGAGCAGATTGGGTGTATAGGGGAAGCATGAAATGACGAAAGAGAACATCCAGAACTGAAGCTTCTGGTGGGTATCCACGTCAGCAGGCTGATGGAGACAAAATGGCAAGAGTGAACTAGATTATGCATAGTGCTGGGATTGAAAGGTCCCCTTTCACTGCTCAAACACTGAAAGCTGGATCAGCTTTGTTTCGTGGTGTCAGAGACTGATAACTCTCCTGTTCACAGAAAGTAGAGCACTAACCCTCATAGAGGTTGCTTCCACGTAGTTTATAAACTCTCTAACCTCAAGAGCTGAGAGATGACGGGGATAAGCTGCTAGGTTTCAGAGTGCCAGATCTTTGGACCTGAAACATTTCTTACTTCCTTCCTTTCCTTGTAAGGCCAGGACACTAGGTCTTCCAAGTGTCTGTACTAATTAAATGCAGGTCTAGTATGCCAAAAATGTTTTGAATGTAAAAGATTAACGAGAGAGAAAACTTTTGTGAAAGGAGGGAATTGAGACAAGAGAAGCCCCTCCCGGTTGGCATGGTTTTAAGGGGGAGGTAATCTTGAGGTCTTAAGAACGTGAGCAGTGCAATTTTTTTTTTAAGAGACACTTGGCTCCAATGGGAAGAAATGAACCAACTATTTCAGGGACTAAGACAGCAGCCACCCATGAAGGCTCACCATGATCCTGGGTGACAGATGAGCTGTAAGTGGACTGTCTGAGTAAATGAGGACAAGATTAAGCCATTCTACATTTGCCCCTTCTGGCCGCGTTACCTCTTGTTTTGTTTTAGAGCTCACCATAAGGGGAACCCACTGACCATTTTGACCTTTCCTTCCAGATTTGGCATTTGGAGGAATAAATCAGGATTAGCCCTGCCATTAAGCTTCAGACATGGTGCCTTAAGACAAAGGTAAGACCATCACTGGCAGTTTTAGCACTTGGGACAATATTGCATTGCTCATTTGGAACAGTAAGAATTAATCAGTAGGAGAAACTCGGTGTTCCTGTGGGCAACACTGCTCTCCCCCAATATTTTGACTGTTACTTGTTCAATCAGCTGAGTGGTGGGAGGTGAGCAAGGAGACAAAGATTTGTGTTTTGGTAACTTGCCAGCACTTAGATGTCAGCTAGCCTTCTGAGAAGCAGAAAGAAGATTTTTTTTTTTTTTTTTTACAAAAACATTCAGCAGTGGTCAGACTGATGAACATATTTGGAGACACTGAAATGAGGTAATAATGGCAACAATGTTATTTTTACAGCATTGGAAGAAAGGAGGACAAGTACCAGCTGCCAAACTCATTGGTCATATTGATCCCTAATAAATCCTGGGGGAGCCTGCCTAATATTAGTCATAGGAGTTAAGCCTGTGAATCTGTTAGGACTTAAGACACATTACTTTTATTTGGGAGGGAAAGAAAGAAACCTTCTGGCATACGGTAAGAGGAGGGGTAATTTAGTACGCTTTCTTAATGTTTTGAAAAGCAGGACTGAGGCAACATTTGTTTTCTTGGATGAATATCTTCTATTCTCAAGAGAAAATGGCAATCTCTCATCAGAGAAAGATGGGGGAAGTGCACCTAAGGGAAGAGAAACTTTGGAAAAAATCTTTCTTGTTTCAGAAAAGATTGAAAAAACAACAGCAACACATAATATCATTTCCACATACACTGAATTCACATTTACTGAAGACCAACGAAGGCATCATACTCCCTGGGGAGTCACCTTTCCTTTTCTAATACATTTAGCAATTGCCCTTCACAACTCTAGTAGCAGTGCATTCTGCTAAGCTCCCTATTTTACAGATGAGAAAACGGCTGTTTACTATGATCCAACAACTTAATATGGCCAACAAAGACCATATAGCCAGTTAATTGTCAAAGTGGGATTGTGTATCAGGCCTGTTAGACTCAGAGCCCAAGATCCTAAATGTGAGGCTAAATTATGGAAAATTTCACCTCTTTGGAGGTAATAGACTTGGTGATCAGGGGCGCAGGAAATGAAGTGGCTCAGGTCTGGAATCTTCCAGATCTATGAATTGAGTAGATCTGGAAGATCTATGAAATGGAGGTCATCGTTCTTTCATAGAGTTTTTGTCAGGGTTAAATTACATAACATAGAAGCAATGTCCAATACACCACAAGTGCTTAGGGAATTTACATGTACACACTACTATATTTAAAATAGATAACCAGCAAGGACTCACTATATAGCACAGGGAACTCTGCTTAATATGCTGTAATAACCTAAATGGGAAAAGAATTTGAAAAAGAATAGATACACGTATATGTATAACTGAATCACTCTGCTGTACACTTAAAACTAACACAACATTGCAAATCAACTCTACTTCAATATAAAATAAAAATTAACAAGAAAAAAGCTTTTTTTAAAGTAGCTGTTTTTTGAATGACAATTATTGGAATATGCTTATTAGTTTTGTTTACTCTTTGACCAGTAATACCCAAACTTGGGGCCTACTCCAGACCAATAGGTCACCCATTTCTGGGAAGAGACCTTAGAATATGAACCCTCATCCATCGTCACTTACGATTCTTGGGATCTGGCTAGTTGGGGACGTCATGCTTTGGGATTTTTGGCTCCTCTTCTATACTCCAAACGAACCAATTACTTAGGTAATTTGTTAAAGGCCACCCCATGCCACTGCTCTCTCTAGATCAGCCCTGCAAAGTACAAACCAATCTTTATTTTCTCCCTGATCTGTAAAGATTATTGATGCTGTACCAGTCAGATAAGTGTCAGCTCTGGTTCTCTCTGGCACTGAATTATATGTGGTTCAAAGCACACATTTAGAGGAAAGATTGTCTGAGGCCTTCACAATGAAATTGCTTTTCTTACACAGGTCTTGTGTTGACACCCAGAAAGCAAAGTCTCTACAGAGCTTTCCCCCCTCCCCAATCATCTGTTAATTTTTTAAAAATCAATTCAGAATTTACCTAGTCCAGAAATTGGTACTAATTGCCCTTGATTTCAACTACTTCCACATTACCCTCAGAATTTCAATTATGAGTCTATGAATATAACTGGCTTTCGGTTACAGGACAAAAGTTCTTGATAATGACAGTTTAGTATGTCTCTTCAACTAAACTGTATAGTCCTTGAAGGCAGGGAGCATTTCTGCTGCATATTAAACGTGGGTGAAGGATACAAGAGAAATAGAAGATATGGTCCCTGTCCTCAAGGAGCATAATATCCAACTGAAGAAAGATTAAACAATATTTTCCATGTAACTGGATGCACATTATAGTGTTCTGGCTATTCCATGAACCTAACTGTTGACTAAAATACTACGCTCAGGATTGTCATCAGCTTGCTGAAAAGACTCACGCCCGACTTTCATAGAATGTTTGCTCTTTTGGAGGGCCAAGGAAATCACTACAAATGTTTGGAGGAAATCAAAATGATATTTACTTTTATGTATAATCTTTATCTAGAACTTCTTCTCAAAGTCCGCTCTTTTCTAGTCCATGAGCATATTATTCTCCAGACGAGCATTTTTCAACTGTAGCTCATGGTTTATTACTAGGTCAGGAAATTTATTTAGGAGCCATGACCATCATTTTAAAAACATGAAATAGAATAGACAATATCATAGACTGTATACTTAATAAAAACAATGAGTTTATGAAAATTGTTTTCTGTACATGTACAGGGTCACAGTGTAAAATGTATTTCTTACTATGACTTGTAATCAAAAAGCATCTGAGGAGCAATGCGTCTAGTCAGCACCCAGAGAACGGAACAGATATGCTTAGTAAGACTATAGAAAAGCTTGATGCTTGCAACATGTTTTCCCATTGAAGAGAATCACGTTATGTTGTGGTAACACTTTCTTTGCTGAGTTTAAAACTAACCATGGAGAACGAAACGTCAGTCATGTTACTGATAAAACTCTACTGAAGACCTGGCTCAGATGGATGGCCACAGTGGGCTTCCTAATGCTTCACATCAGAAGTGTTAGAGTTACATGTCACCCAATTGCATGCAGAATTAGGTAACGACACACCTCACTGGGATCAGCTCCCATAAATCTACCTCATGATGGATTCTCTGCACCAGAGAATCCAAGGAGCTAAGATCAGAAGGCCACTCTCAGGAAATCTCAAAGTGTGACTCACAGGGAAGTCACAAAAAATAATTCCAGCCTCAGCCAGGTAGGTAATTCTCAAAAGAACCCCCAGAAGCCATGGGAAGCCACCACAGTTGTCCTGAGCCTCCCCACCTGTAATGGCTTGTCCTCCACTTCACGTGAATGCCTCTCACTGTCCAAAGTTAAGGGTCTAAAGATCACCCTGGCACTAGTCCTACACCCATGAAAATTTGAAACACAAGCAAATTTCCAGGCCTTTGAAGCCTTATGTAAATAAAACATTTTTCCTAGAAACCAGTACTTGACAAAAATCCAGACAGTTACCAGGAGAAACTCCTGGTGACTTAGTTGCCAATAATTCCAGTACTATGTGGCATTATGGCTTGTTAATATGAAATCAGTTGTGAGAACTCTCCTATTCTGAGCAGAATACAGATATTTATTATATTGTAGGGTGGATGTGTAACAGAGAACAAATTTGACTCCATATTGGATCCGCTCCTTTAGTTCTAACCTTTGTGTTCTGTTGCCTGTGCTTAGTCATGCAGGCTCTGCACATTTTGTAAAAGACTGTTGCCTATAGCCTGAAATATACAGGATAGCACATTTCTCAAGGCTCTGACCTTTAAAGGTGTTAACACTTATCCATTAAAAAGTTGCAGAAAAGAAAACAGCATTTGTCTTGTTGGAAGTTTACAGGAGCATTGTGATCAGACCTACATGGGCAGCTGCAAGAACAAAGGATTCCAGCACCAAGAAGTTTGCAACAACTAGCCATACCCCCTCCCTTTTAGTATAAAAGATGCCTGAATTCTAACTTGGGTAAGATAGTTCTTTGGGACACTAGCCCTCCATCTTCTCAGTCGGCTGGCTTTCCGAATAAAGTCACTATTCCTTGCCCCAGAGCCTTGTCTCTCAATGTATTGGCCTGTCATGCAGCAAGCAGTACAAGCTTGGACTCCGTAACAGATGCACCTATGCAAAGTCTCCTCTCTCAGAGAGCAGCTTTTGCAATATCACTCCCTTGTTGCAAAATTTAGAAATTTCCCAAGTCTTCTTTGAGTCGCTTTTCCTTTCTGATCATAGTTAAAACCTTATTGTGCACTACCTTTCGACCTCTGCATTCAGCACCCCAGTGGTGAGTACACCACCGCTTCTGTCTAACCGCGCAGTCTCCATTCTATTTTTTAAAGATATTTTTAAGAGAGTTTTAGGTATACAACAAAGTTGAGAGGAAAGTACAGAGATTTCCCGTGTACGCCCTGTCTTCACACATTCATAGCCCCCGTTATCAACATCACTCACTAGAATGGTACATTTTTTTTTCTTTTTTACCAACGATGATCCTACATTGACACATCAGAATCATCCAAAGTCCACGGTTCCCCTTAGGATTCACTCTTGGTGTTATACATTCTATGGGTTTGGACAAAAGCATAATGACATATGTCCATCATTAAATATCATAGAAAGTATTTTCACTGCCCTATCCATTCTATCTTTATGAGCTAGCATTTCTTACTGCTGCTGATAATGGAACTAAGGCCCATGAATTCTGCCTTCTAGATTTCATTAGTTTGGCTTCACCTGAAGAATCACCTCCGGCAGATTGCTGAACTGTTGGAGTTTTGAGCGTCTGTGCCCCTCAAGGCCCAGTCAAGCCCAGTACTTTTGCCATACTAACTTCCCTAGAACCTGAATTTTCCTGAGCTCTTTATCTCATCAGGTCTTGAATAACTCAGGAACTTTAATGTCAACAAAAATATTTTCTTCTGCCATAACATTTTTTGGGGAGCACAGGAACATGTCTCTTGTGTTCTCTTTATCCTCATCCTCATTTTAGGGAGACTCAGTTGTGTATTTATTATTATTATTATTTTTTTTTTTTGCGGCACGCGGGCCTCTCACTGTCGTGGCCTCTCCCGTTGCGGAGCACAGGCTCCGGACGCGCAGGCTCAGCGGCCACGGCTCACGGGCCCAGCCGCTCCGCGGCATGGGGGGTCCTCCCGGACCGGGGCCCGACTCCGTGTCCCCTGCATCGGCAGGCGGACTCTCAACCACTGCGCCACCAGGGAAGCCCTACTTTCTGTTTTGATTTCTTCTTGCTCCGCGGCACGTGGGATCCTCCCGGACCGGGGCACGAATCCGTGTCCCCTGCATCGGCAGGTGGACTCTCAACCACTGCGCCACCAGGGAAGCCCTCAGTTGTGTTTTTACAGTTAACTTACATTGTCCCTTTCTTTCTCTGACACATAAAAAGCTCACTCTGTTTGCTGGATCTTCCAATCTTCTTTTCAGATATTTATTTTTCTAACATTCTCCTCTCGGTTTAGGTTTAGCCTGGCTCCATAGCTACCTGCATGCCTATCCTTTAAGAAGCGTGAATTCAATGAACTGAGAGTCTTCCAAAAGTATACATTTTTCAAACAAATGTGTCTACTTCCTCCACCCCATCCCCACATTGAATAATCCTACTCGGGAAGCATTCTCTCTTCAGAGGACCATCGAACCTAGCACTCAACTTCAATATAAGACATAGTAAATTACAGTGCTCAAGAGTCCAGATTCTGGAGCTAAATGACATGAGTTTGAATTTAAGCTATGTTATTTCCTAGCTATATATATCCTTGGGCAAATCCTTTAAGTTACTTTGCCTCAGTTTTCTTATATGTAAAATGGGATCATTAACATTCCCTCCCTTATGAGATTATTATAAATATTAAACAAACTAATTTCTGAGATTAGTTCATGATACATAGCAGGGGGTATTATGTGTTATCTTCCCTGAAACTTCTCTTATTCATACATTTCCCAGGCATTTTACCTCAAGAGAGAGGTGATCACTGGTGCACCTACTAATGCCTTAAACATGATTCTCTAGTCCTTTCTTCTGATATATATCTAACTTTTATAAAGTTGCTAGTTAACATTTGATTCAAGCCTTAAGGGAGCAACTATTGGCGGTTTTAAGGGTATGCTTCTCCCTGGTTTTCTGGATCCAGGCTCCTTCTGAGAAAATCATTCCAGTGAGCTTCTGGAGATTTTGCTGCCCTTCCTCTGGTTGTTTACTTTGAACCCCAATCACCCTTTCTGATCAAGTAACAACTAGAATACTCTTGCCTAATCCTATCTATAAGGACACTAAACCTGGGTGTGTCACCTCTCCCCTTTCTTATTTGCCCAGACTGACCTCCTAGGTATTGTTTTTCTGCTTATTTCGGTCTACCCTCTTCTGTAAGAACTTAACCTTGCTCCTAAGAAACTCTCTCTCTTCCTCTTAACCAAACGTTCTTTATTTCTCTTTCATTTTCCCGAAGATCATGTTTTGATAGTTTTTAAAATCCAATCCAATTCTTCTTTGTTACCGGAACAAACCCGGTTCTTGAAGACAGAGTATTCCTAGCACAGACTTTTCTATTTGCCTTCTTAGCTTTTGGGTTTGAATAAATTTCATTAGGTGGCTTCTCTACCTCAAGCAAAGATGGTGTATCCCTTACTTAATAAGGGTTCCTTTACTGGGGGCTATTCATTAATGTAATCGCTATCCCTCTGAGTCTGAACCTAGTTACCTGAAGACAATGGGTTGGGCAGAGCTTTTTTGAGACAAACCATGTGATGCAGGGTGTGAGCCTTCCACACTTCAGCCCTTGACAACTGAAATGCAGATCAGGCCTTGTTGGGGAAAAAAAAAATACAATAAAGCTAAAATCTTTCCATACAACCTGTGCCTAAAGAGCCCGCACAATGATATATTACAGAAAGAATCTCTTTTTCTATGATCATCTTATCCTTTTCTGGGTCTCATCTGCAATACAAGGCCAAGCTGCCCCTGTGTAATTTGTGGGCAGCAGCAATGACATGTACATGAAAGCCTGATGGCCAGCTCGCTGGGGTCTGTCCCAGCTAATAACCAGTTGCCCCACTGGAAGAACAGCACAGATGGTGCTGCCTCAAAAATACCAGGATACAATTCTAGAAGACCTGGATCTACAAAGCACTAAATAAATAAGTCTCCCAGCTGCACCATCAGAAGCAAAGATCACCGCGTTTCATTTTGGTACCTAAATATCAGTCCTTGTATCCATCTTTCAAAGTTAATAGACTGTGCATCACTCATTTGGTCTCTTGAAACACTCAGATAGTAACACTCTGTAGCCATAGGAAGCAGATGAAGATCAAAATATTTCTTACTGATAAAAGCTAAGCTGGAGGATATGGCCTCAGTGTACATTTTCCTAATTCTTCACTCCATAATTATACCCAGCCATATGGTCACAGTGAGCTGGGCCACCATAAGACACCCCTGTATGAGCCTTCTGACCAAGAAGCTTAGCACCCAGAGGATAGAGACCAGAACATAGACCTTCCATAGGCAGTCAGCTTCAAAAAGAGAACCTGGAATTCTTGCCTGTTCTTCTTCTAAGTTGCTGGTCAGAAAATCCCATGAGAAGGCATAAGTCAGTGAGGGAGTGGGACAGACCACGTGCATGAGTCTACATGAGACGTTCCCTCATGGGGACATGAGGCCAGGCTAACACTTCAGATTTGGCTTTTAAATAATTGTCTTAATATTAAAAGACCAGGAGTCTGGCTGGATAGGGAACTGTTCACCAAATCCCAAAGACTTTTCTAATATTCTGCCCCAGTAATTAAATGTAAATAATGTAGTGAAAGGCAGGTTAACCATTTATTTTACACTGCAATGTTTCTAGGTTGGACAATAAATCACATTGACCATCTAGGGCTAACACTGATTAATTTTTTCTGGCCCACCTGTAAGACTTACTTTATAAACGAGAGAGTTTTTAATTCAAGTTAGAAAACAGATTCATGGGACTTCTTCAAAATAGCTTTTCCAGAATATTTTAGTAAGAGTTCAACTCATATGTTAACATATTTTAAATGTTTTTGAAAGTGCTTTGAAAACTGTAAGATATTGCATAAAATATGATGTTGTTTTTGGTAAGTTTAGAGTTTTACATGGTGTCTTTTTTCTAATAAACCGTATCTATTTCTAAAGGTGGATGAATTTTTGTGTCTCGTCTACTGAACTGTTCACTGTCCTGGTCAGAGATTGAACCTGATTAGGTTGATGGGATACACTTTCTAAAAATTCTTAGAACACAAATGGGAACCTCTGCTTTTTTGAAATAATTAAGAAACATCAATAATCCCAACTACCTAATGCAATTACTATTGTCATTTTTTGAACTTTCCCTTTAGACTCTCCCTCTATTATGTCATCTCTCGATAAAACAAATTAGCCTTAGGTACTTTTCATCTAAGACTATTTATTTCTCAGCTGTAACCATTATAAAATCTGTGTTAGAGTTGTACACACGCCGATTCCAAAATATCTTCCACTTACACATGGCTGGTAGGATCACATACGACTGGTGTTTCTCTTTTTCTGTGGAGAAAGTTCTCTTCGTTCAGGCTGTCACGTGAGTTACTTGGGCTCCTTGGGGACTGTTAGATGCTGGTTGTGATTAATGGGAAGTTAAAGCCTGTCCCATGACACCTCTTTCATCTTCTTCATGGGAGAGTGTTTGAAAAGGTACATAAACATCCCTACCAAGTAGGAGTCACTCCCAACAATACCATTATCTGACACTGAACCTTACAATTTATAAACTTAGGTCAAAACGTTATGTGAAATTTCCTTTGTGCCATAAAATTATTCTTGAATAAATAAAGATGACTTTAGCTTGAAGATTTCCTTTAAGTGAAATTTTGGGTAAATAGAATGCATCCAAATTCTCTTAATCATCTTTATGTGCCCAGACCAGATTACTTTTTCCTGCTGCCTTCATTATAAGACAAGTCACAAACAAGGTGATCTTGTTAAAAGGGACTGGGGTCTGCTCACAGGCACACGTACGTTCAAAAGGAAAATATCTAAAATAAATCTTCTGGGTTCCCTGCTGTTATCAGAGGTATCTCAGAGGTATCTGTAAGCCAAATATTAACGAGGGGGGGAGCAGTGAGAGGGAGAGAATAACAAAAACAGTTTTCTACTTTTACGAGGTTACCAGGTGCTAATCACTCAAGTCCCCAGGAAGCCCTCTTTTCCCTCCACAAGAGAGTTTGCAAAATAGCTTTTGTGTACATTTTACCCCTTCTACTGTAACCAGACCCTGCATCACTCTCACTTTTCTGTGAAGTGGTTGACTGATGCTGCCATGCTGGTCTACCTCACCCACTGTTGGAATCAGTGATCATTCTGGTCCTGTTGGCAGGCCCAGGACAGGACCGTGCTGTGACAGGTATAATATAGAAATAATGTAGACCCTGGTGTAAATAATTAAAGTTGTATTTTTAGCACAGTTTACCAGTGACATCATTTATCAATATCACTAGAATTCTTCAATGAAATTACAGCTTTATATGTAGAATTTAGACGTCTACCCTTCATGGCAGTACATGAAGGATGTTTCTATGAAACATAGGTACTAGATTCATTAACATCAAGGGGCAGGTCTTTTTTTGGGGGGAGGTATAGTTGATTTACAGTGTTGTGCTAATCTCTGCTGTACAGCAAAGTGAGTCAGTTAGACATACATATACATTCTTTTTTGTATTCTTTTCCATTATGGTTTATCACAGGATATTAAATATAATTCCCTGTGCAATACAGTCAGATCTTGTTTATCCGTTCTCTATATAAAAGGTTGCATCTGCTAATCCCATACTCCCAGTGCATCCCTCCCCCACTCCCCTTTCCCCTTGGCAACCACAAGTCTGTTCTATATGTCCATGAGTCTGTTTCTGTTTCATAGATAAATTCATTTGTGTCATATTTTAGATTCCACATGTAAGTGATATATGGTATTTGTCTTTCTCTTTCTGACTTAGTTTGATAAACTCTAATTCCATCCATGTTGCTGCAAATGGAATTATTTTGTTCTTTTTTTATGGCTGAGTAGTATTCCATTGTGTATATATATATATATATATATATATATATATATATATATATATCACATCTTCTTTATCCATTCATCTGCAGATGGACATTTAGGTTGTTTTCATGTCTTGGCTATTGTGAATAGTGCTGCTATGAACATAAGGATGCATGTATCTTTTTGAATTATAGTTTTGTCCAGATATATGCCCAGGAGTGGGATTGCTGGATCATATGGCAACTCTATTTTTAGTATTTTGAGGGACCTCCATACTGTTTTCCATAGTGGCTGCACCAACTTATATTCTCAAGGGGCAGGTCTTGATTCACATAACTGAGCCTCTATTCTCTTCTCCTTCTGTGAAACTGAACCCATTCATGGATTACTTTTTAGACTCAACGAATATAACCCTAGTTGTATTGTGCCTTTTGGAGAGAATTTCAGAGAACAAAAATCAAGGTTAAAAAAGTGAAGAGGACAACTGTTGGGCAAGTATAAATTCGTGAATAGAGAAATGCAAACTGACATCAGGTTCCATATATCAGGAGCTCTCACTTGTATCAGTTTAAATAAACATGATGTGTTTTTAATTAAAAAAATGTAAATTTGTGGGAAAAATGTCAAAGGAAATCTTTGCTTTCTCTTAACTGATATTTTAATGTAAGTAAATTATACTAATGTAATATAAATAATTCCAGAATATAGCTATTTCAAAATGGTCTTGATATCATGTCTTATAAGAAAAAAAAGAAAAAAATTAGAGGTTTGAAAACAACTCTTCCAAATAGAGTTGAGGGATAGAGTATATGCTTGTCAGTTTTTAATCAAGGTTTATAAATCTGAGATGCCCATCCATAGATTACCTCAGTAGAAACTGATCTTAGAAAAATGCAAAAGTCATCCACACTCTTTTAATCTATATTCTTTTCTCTTCATTTATTCTTTTGTCTCTTGATTTCCAATAAAAGAGTACCCTAGGCCTATCTCATGCAGGGAAAAACAACATATGTTTATAAAGAGTTAATAGAACAAATTAAACTGCTATAACATATACTACTGTCTCAAACTTTCTGGAGGATTATGTAACATCAAAAGCTTTAAAAGTATGCCCCTACTTTACTTCTCAGAAATTCTACTTCTAGAGATCTATCTCAAAGTTGATATGGATTAAATGTTGGTCACTGCAGTATTCTTTATAAAAAACAAAAATTGGGAACAAGGTAAACGTCTGACAAATCAAACCCATCAATGTAAATTTGTTGTCCTGAATGATTGTTCCCAAAATGTAGAAAAACATGTAATGACATAAGAAAATCTTTGTAATATACTGTGATGAAAAGCAGATTAAAAACAGTTTGTACAGTATGATCTTATCTCAGTCTGTTTGGGCTGCTATAACAAAATACCATAGATTGGGTGACTAAAACAACAAACATTTATTTCTCACAGTTCTGGAGGCTGGGAAATTCAAGATCGAGGCACCAGCAGATTCAGTGTGTGATGAGGAACTCTTTACTTGTTCACAAACAAGCTGTTTTCTCCCTGTGCCCTTGCATGTCAGAAGGATGAGAGAGCTCTCTGGGGTCTTTTTTATAAGGGCACAAATTTCACTCATAACATCTCCACCCTCATGACTAATCACTTCCCAAAGGCCCATCTCCAAATATTATCACACTGGGAATTAGATTTCAACATATGACTTTGGGGAGAAAATTCAATTTTGCAAAAGAAACTACATACTTAATATAAAATTTTATATTCATGGAAAGAACTTCAGAAAAATTGTCTTTAAGTTTAGAGATCATGAGTAATTATATAATAACAATAGTAATTTAGTGAACAATGTTCTCTGTACCAGGCACTCTTCTAAGTGCTTCACATGCACTCTTTAATTTAATTCTCACAGCAACCAGAAAGATGGGCATTATTGTCCCACTTCGAAGATGAAGAAACTGAAGCCCACAGAAATTACGAGGTTTGATCAAACTAACAATGACAGACACAGGCTTGAGCCCTGGCAGTCTAAGCAGAGAACACATTTTAAATTACTTCTCTATAACAACATCTTAATTTTTATTCATTTATGTTTTATATCTTTGTCCAAATTTTCTAGAGTAAACATGCATTATTTTATAACCAGGAAAAATATCTAATAAATCTTGTTTTAAAATCGTGTTAGGCATTGTAAGGAAAAAGAAAAAAACTCCTAAGTAGTGTAGAATAATATTTCTATTTCAAGAAATAGATCTTCTGAAACTAAATTGATGGATTAGAGTCTCCTTTAATTTTCTTTTGGGATGCAATAAAACCATGTAACTGATGAAATAACAAATGACAACATTCCTGCCTTACTAATCACCTTTTTTTTATATAGATGATCAACCTATCCAAGAAACATGATATTTCCATAATATGACTGTGTCTGTGCTTGCTTCCAATTTTCCCCCTTCATTTCTCCTTTCTAAAGAAGTGTAAGCATCTCACGTAGACACGACAACTTGTTCTCCTTATAAGTAAGGAGAGAACAGAGTACAGAAAATGATACCATTGTGGAATTAAGCGTATCATCCTTCTTTCAAAAGGAATTGGTCACAATTTGCTTTGTTGGAACAATCTGTCCCTTGTTACCAATTTATATTGCTCTGCGGGACTGTGTTAGAAAAACATTATTATTATTAGCAGTAGTGATACTTGGCAGCCATTCAGCACATTTCATCAAAGACTCTAAGAGCTTAGCCATCCATCAAACTTGCCTTGGTGTGCTCCTGGGAGGAGGTGGTATTATTTCTGTTTGGAACAGAGGTTAAGTGACTTGCCCAAGGCCTTGAAGCTAGTGAGATTCAGAGTTGGGAATTAAACCCTGGAGACTTGACATCCAGCATCCCACTCTCCTTCCTGGAACACTTTCCCTCTGCCTGTCTGAAAGATGTAGGGATAAATAAAGAATCTAATAGAAAAATGGCCTGCTCCCCAGCATGTGTTCTTATGTTCAAGCTCTTCTGCCATTAAACTGAAAAAGCACAAGTACTGTCATTCAGAACGTGAGCTGGTACCTTTCAGTTTTGGCACTTGTTTTATTCATTCCTTCACTGAATATTTATTTAGCACTACCACATGTTAGACAACAACTTAGTTGTTGTGAGCAACACAGTCATGACCTGCAGGGAGTTTTCAGTCTAGTAGGAAATAAAGACGAACAAACAGATCATTGTAATATTGAGTGATGTTGTTTAGTGTTTATTACTGTATCATAGTCCAACTTGAAATGTAGATCCTTCCTCTTTTGCTGTATAGTATAGATTTTAATGAGGCAACATCTGTGTCACAGCAATTTAAAGCCATATGTAGTATATACATGTGTGTAAAGCATATTTGGTTCTTTGATTTTAAGTAAAGTATAAATAGATGATAATTACTCATTATCATTTTTTAGACATTGGTAGTGAATAGCTACTAAGGCACGTTAGAGTTAGAACATGACTCCTGAGAGGCAAAGTTCTTTTTTGGTATTTCCTTTTGCTGTAATAAAAAACCATTACCAGATTTAAAAATCTGTTGTTGGATTTGAGCTCAATACTTCCTCTCAGAAGAAGCAGTTGCATGTAGTATTCCTGATGACTAATCTATACATTTCTATTGTAGCCTCCTAAGTGTCTGGCACTGAACTATGTGCAGTGACATGTACAGGAGGCTGAGAATCAGACCCTGCCCTTCAGATGCTTATATTTATTAAGGGGTGAGTTTATAGACTAGGTAGAATTCTATGTTTCAAAATTTGTCACTTAAATTTTAAATTCTCTTTAAAGAAATAAAATTCCACTAAATCCTAAGAATGAGGAGTTTCCATGTTCCTGTCGGTAGCAACCATCTTGTTCCTACTACCTACAACCAACTGGAATGTTTGAATAGTAAGGAGTTGTACACAGAAGCAGAAACTCTTCTGTTAAAGTTTCAAATCTATGGTGGTGTTTCATTTACTCTCTCCAAGCCGTTATTTCTGCCACGGTAAAATGAATATAGTAAAAATACCTGTTTAACATATCTCTGAGGTTTGAAGGATCAAATGAGATCTTGCACGTAAAAACTCGCTGGTAAATTGTGAATATTATAAAAAGTAAGTAATTATTATCTCCTTTGGTGAAATAAAACTGTTGGAATACATATAGTCCCTTCGGGGAGGACATTTCTTGTTTGATATGTATAATAATAATAGTAATAATAAGATAATTCTTATCATTTTACCCATATCTAAAGAGATGAGGGCAGCAGCACCCTGTAAACTCAATGTTATTGCTTAAAAAATTTTGCTTTAAAAGTCAAACTATGAGTACCTTGTGTCTAAATGCAAAAGCTACACATATACTGATTTATAGAATGTGCAAATCTCAGTCACAGTAGAATATCTATTCATGATAAAGATTCTCAGCAAACTGGAAATAGAATATAACTTCCTCAATCTGAAAAAGACCGCTACAAAAAATGTACAGCTAACATACTTAATGTTTCCTCCCTAAAATTAGGAATGAGATAAGGATGTTCCTTCTCATCATTTAGATTAGACATTGTAGTAGAGTCCTGGCCAATGCAATAAAGTAAGAAAAAAATGTTAAAAAACTGAAAAGGATAAATGTTAACTAGCTATATTTGAAGATGGCATAATTTCCTGTGTAGAATATCATAAGGAATCTATACACACACAGACACAGACACACGCAACTTATAGTATTAATCAGGTACAAGGTCAACTTATTAAAATCATATTATTCCTATACATTAGCAACAGTAAAACAAAAATTAGAAAATTTTTTAAAACTTACTACTTAGAATCTAAACCAATTAACATGTAAGAATAAATTTTAGATTTCTATACTAAAAGCTACAAAATATTGCTGAGAAAAATGAAAGGGTATCCAAATAAATAGAAAGATACATCATGTTCATAGCGTAGAAAACTCAATACCGTTAAGATGTCCATTCTTCCCAAATGGATAAATAAATCCAGAACAATCTCTGTCAAAATTGCATCAGACCTTTTAGTAGGAATTAGGAAACTCTGTCTAAAGTTATGTGGAAATGCAGAAGACCTAGAATAGTCCAAACAATTTTGATAACAAAGTTGGATTACTCATGTTTCTTGAGTTCAAAGTTTACATTAAAGCTACAATAATCAAGACAGTGTAATATTTGCATAAAGACAAAGACATTCATAAAACAATGAAAGAAAAGAATCTCGAGATAGTCAAGTCAGTTTATATAGTTGACAACTTATGACTATCCATATGGAAGAAAATGAACTTTGACCTTTGTCTTGTATCTTATGACAAAATTAATTAGAAATGGATCATAGTTAAACATAAAAGCTAAAACTATACAACTTACAGAAAGAAACATGGGAGAAAATCTTTGCAACTTTGGGATTGGCAAAGGTTTCTTTTGTACTAACCACAAAAGAAAAGGGAAAAACATGATAGATTGGACTTAATCAAAATAAAAACTTGTACTCTTCAAAATAGTGTGTGTGTGACTATCTTTTGATTGGTTGGTGGTGAGGTAACAGGGCGGTGCTCCAAGAGTCTTGTGCTCAGCCTGAGGTTACCATCCTCCACCTGGGTGGGGCCTTTACTTCCTGTTGAAGAACTCAAAGATATATTGTTATTACATATCCCTTGATGAGGAACTGGGACTCTGCTTTATCACGGCACTGTTGTTTCTTGACTGCTCCTCCTTTGTTTCTGCATTCCCTCACTTCCCAATTAGTAACTGTTTGAACTGGCCCTATGGAACTCAAGGAAGGTCTAGGAGGCCG
Organism: Physeter macrocephalus; assembly: GCF_002837175.3. Classification (NCBI taxonomy): domain Eukaryota; kingdom Metazoa; phylum Chordata; class Mammalia; order Artiodactyla; family Physeteridae; genus Physeter; species Physeter macrocephalus. Next base: position 60,038,436 of record NC_041228.1, on the reverse strand, counting down.
AAGCTTTTTTCCTACAAACAAGAAACAGGAACACGGAAAGCCTTCTGCACCCAGGAGGGTCCCACAGGGTCCTGCTCGATTTCGCAATGAAATGTCCTCATTTGTGCTGTCTTTAGCTGTTCTTGCTTTCACAGGTCACTGCTGAATTGCCTTTATTTCTGACTGTGAGACTTCCTCAGCTATTACTGCCAGCTGTAGCCCCTCACTCTTCCCCTGGCATAAAAAACTCAGCATGACAACCTGTAGGCTTTACCATCTTCAAGATATCCTTTGGCCACATTGGAATTATTCTACTGCTCTTCCATAATACTAAGGTCTGGTTAATTATGCCAGGCTATTTTGAGTTCATATGCATAGACCTGTAGTAGCTAGATGGGTCAATAGATAATCTACCTGAGGTAGGTGTGCAATGGAAACTGTCATGACCTACAGAACACCTTGCTTGTTGGAAGATGGTACCACTATTCCATTGCAGTGGATTGCTTCTGTGCGCAAAATGTGGACCAATGTTCACAGATCTTCTGGGTTTTCAAGAAAGTGGAAATAAGGTTTTATGTGAAATTTCCCAACAGTAGGCCATATGTAGCCTGTGGACAGCTATATTAGTTTTCTTTTGTGGTTTTAACAAATTATCACAAACTCAGTTGCTTAAAACAATACAAATTTATTATCTTACCGTTCACTAGGTCAGAAGTCTGACATGGATCTTTCTGGACAAAAATCAATGTGCTAGCAGGCTGTGTTCCTTTCTGAAGACTCTTGGGAAAATGTTCTTTCCTTGCTTTTTTCAGCTTCTAGAAGTCACCCACATTCCTTGGCTCATGGGCCCCTTCCTCTCTCTTCAAAGCCAGCAATGTCATGTTTCTCTGGCCCATTCTCTGTTGTCACAGGCCTCTCTGACCACAGCTGTGAAAGGTTAACCACTTTTAAGGACTTGTGTGATTAGAACGGACCCATGTGGATAATCCAGGATAATCTCCCCATTTCAAGCCCCTTAACTTTAATCACACCTGGAAATTCCCTTTTGCCGTGTAAGTTAACATATTTACAGATTCCAGGGATCAGGATTATGGATTCCTTTAGGGAGTCTTTATTCTACCTATAAATGGGCCAGTTGTAACCTCTGGACTAGCTATTCTATGAAGTCATCTCTAGTCTAGGAGTCTTTCTACTCCCTAGTAAAAGGCTATGGGCCTCTTTTGCTTTCTGTTTCCTGGATTTACCAAGATGCTGTCAAACCTGTCCAAGGGAAGGTTTATGGGATTCCCGCAGACATTCTCAGAAACCTGCAGGTGCTCAGGGAAGGTCCTTGCTGCCTTGTTGACTTTCTTTTTTACCAGGACAGGATCTGGTCTCAGGGAGCAGGGGGAAAGTTTTACTCTGGCCTCATCCATGTGAGGTAAATCCTTAGCAACCTCAGGGCTAGGCTTTTGCAAGTTTGTTTCAAAACCAGTTTGTTTTCGCCTTGAGGCTCTGAGAGCTAAAGGGCAGCAGTGGTTTGGCTGTCCTAAAGAAAGGAAGATCATCAGGTTACAGGACATACTTCGGAGAGGGATTAGTTAAAATTCTCTTATTTTGTAAATTAATTTTATTTTGCCTGTATTTTCTTAAGTGAGAGATTTGTGTGTGCTCAAGCAGACCACACTTAACTATTGCCCATGAGATTAAAAAAAAGAACAATTAGCAAGTAGTGCTTTAAATTTCCATTATTTCCAAGCAACTTACTGCCCATTGACAGACGAATGGATAAAGAAGATGTGGTACATATATACAATGGAATATTACTCAGTCATAAAAGGGAACAAAATTGGGTCATTTGTAGAGTTGTGGATGGACCTAGAGACTGTCATACAGAGTGAAGTAAGTCAGAAAGAGAAAACAAATATCGTAGATTAACGCATATATTTGGAATCTAGAAAAATGGTACAGATGAACCAGTTTGCAAGGCAGAAATAGAGAGACAGATGTAGAGAGCAAACGTATGGACACCAAGGGGGGAGAGTGTGGGGGTGGTGGTGGTGGTGGGATGAATTAGGAGATTGGGATTGACATATTTACACTAATATGTATAAAATAGGTAACTAATAATGTACTGTATAAAAATAAATAAATAAAATAAAATAAAGTTCCATTATTTCAATTGTAAATGTTGTAGTTGACATCCAGTTTTCTGTTCTGCCTTGAATAAAAGGTTTAATGATATGAGCATGTCAATAATATGTGAAATTTATTTACCCATAATTTATGCTATTATGTTAATCTTACAGTCTTGTATAGACTAATAACTTCATCACCTTCGCTCCTTAGAATAAGAAGATTTTAAATAAATTAATAATATAATTTCTATATTTCCCTTTAAAATTTGAAGATCTATTTGCTGGACTTTCTAATTTCCAGTTTGCTGAAAGTCAATCTGACTACGGCCACTACTTTTAGGATAGTTAGTGATTAGAAAAGAAGGCTCATCATTTTATTTCAAGTGCATTTACCTATGAGTATATGAAAAAGCATTCAATGTCGTTAATAATTTAAAAATGCAAATTAGAACACAGGACATTTTTTCACTTGATAGAGAGTTCTCAAAAGATAATAAAATCTGTATTGTCAATTGTGTAAAACAAACTAGGAAATTATTTTGGATGTCATTATGACAATAAATGTTATAAAAGTTTAAAAAGTATGTATTGGTTAGAGTTTCAGGTAGCTCCCAAAACACATAATAGCTCCAACACATTGGAGTTTTTTTCTTGTACATGGTGCCGTGTTGGAGCAGTAAACATGTGAGCAGAGACCCTCTCTACAGTCACTGGGACACCCAAGCTAACAGAAGTTCCACCACCTTTAATATGTGGCTTCCAACCTTGTCCTGGGGATCATTGTCATTCCAAACAACCGAAAAAGGAAGAGAGTATGGAGAAGTATGCATAAGCGGTTTATATGGGTCATTATTGCACTGACTATCATTGGTTGAACCTCAGAGTCATGGTCACATTAAGAGCAGTGGAAGGAGGGAAAGGCAGTCTGGCTGCATCTAGGGGGAAGAGGAGACCATGGATTCTGGTGAATAAATCAAATTCTCTGCTACAATATGCATTATATTTGATCCAGCATTTCTACATTTATCCTAAGAAAATGTAAGGTTTGTTCCCAAAGACTGAGCTACAAAAATGTTTATTAAAGCAATGTTTATGATGGTGAACAATCGGATACTATTTGAATGTTCAGAAATAATTTGTGTACCGATTCAAAATACATGATGATGTGCGTATATATATCCATATATATGAGAAAAAGAACTGACTATGGTACAAGAACAACTATAGTAACAAATGATGCTCTAGATAAATATTTATTCACCCAGAAAAATATGTATGGTATATCATTAATTTTAAAGCACTGATTAAGAATAGTATGTAGAGTTTGAACCATTTCATCATAACAACATATACTGATATCATTCCAGGAAAATATCCTGGAATGATATTGACCAAAGCTGTCATAGTAGTTACATCTAGATTGTGGGGTCATAGGTGTTTTGATTTCCTTTCCTTTTTGTATTTGTTTCTTTTTTTTCTAATTTCCCTAATATTACCTTATATTTATTTTGTGGGTTTTTTTAAAAATAAAAATTACAGTCGACTGTATTGCACATCTTGCAATACAAAAGTTATCTCTTTCTATGGGTTATTTAAATCATTACTTAGATTTCTTTTTCCGAGTTACATAGACCACTTGAACCTGAGAATTCTATTTGTAGCTGGATGCCTGTTCCCAGTCACTCTGCATTGAACTATGTAAATAACTCTTCCATGTGGAAGGGGCTACATCCTCAAGATTATCTTTTTGTACAGTGGATTAAAGTACTTAAAAGTTCTTTTCAGTTGGACTAACTTGCTCATAGCATCCAAAACAGAGTGTGTCTGCTGTAAGTAGCTGAAATGATTAGAAATCTCTTAGATTATCACCCATTCTTTGTTTTTCAATGCAATATTGTACAACATAGTATGTCAAGAACCAAGGACACACTGGGAATGCTGTTCATGAAAGAATGAGACACTTCACTGTGACTGCTTGCTCCTAGGTACTCACAAGCTTTCTTTAATCTGGAACATAGCTAATTTTATAGTACATTCTCAGCTAAATGCTTGTTGGCTCATTATTGAAGTGTCCCAGCATTTAATTTTGACTGTCTGTAAGCAAGGTGGTTTGTCAAGAAGTCTCATTTGGTAAATCAGAGCAGAGTCCTTACTTAATTTTTTCAATTGCTTCCTTAGATAAACTGCTCTACAGCACAAATATATATTTATAACTGAAAATATTAGGAACTTAAGAATCATAAGCCTAGGAGAGCAATAAGCACAGCAGCTTAAATAGCCATTGAGGATCTATTAATATTAAATCAGTCTCCTGTCTGAAAAGAACAGTTCTCTGCTGAGTTATAAAGATCAGTAAGATGGGACTTTGAGGAGGTGGTGTTCTTGGTAAATCTATGGGGCTTCAGGTTGCCCTCTGCACAAGGGCTCATGGCTAAGGGGCAGAGGGGGGTGCTGAAATCCAGACTTCATTGGCTTCTCCAAGCTATATGCATCTTTGTGTGAGGCTGTGTCTATCTCGGCACTTGGAGATTAGCACAAACGCTCTATTTGGTCTCTGCTGTCCCAGCCATTAATTAAGTCTGAAGCTGTAATACACCTTATTAAGCTTCTTTTACAGTAAGAATCAAAACATTTTTTTATTACAGTATTGAAGGTTAAGATTAACATGAACCACTTATTGACTTAACCAGGGTCTTCCTCCCTTCCTTCCTTTTTTCCTTCCTTCCTTCCTTCCTCCCTCCCTCCCTCCCTCCCTCCTTCCCTCCCTCCCTCCCTCCCTCCCTCCCTCCCTCCCTCCCTCCCTCCCTTCCTTCCTTCCTTCCTTCCTTCCTTCCTTCCTTCCTTCCTTCCTTCCTTCCTTCCCCCTTCCCCATCATCTTATTATATGCCAGGCATTACACTAGACTTCAGAGATTAGAAAGTGAACATCAGGGACCCTGCCTTCAAGGAATTTACAATCTGGTGGTGGCATCATTTGAAAAAATGACGATTACCAGATAATGGAAGTGTGGGCAAGGCACGCTCATGAAACATTGCCATGGCTTTGCTTGCTAACAATGTCTAGGTGATCAGTAAAGTTCTCTGGGTCAAGCATAGGGCATGATCCTCACTGAGTTCTAAGGTTTTTGGAGCACAGTTGTTAGTAAGAAAACCCCCAGGTTTAAACATTCTCTAAATAATGTCCCCAGCCCCCTTCTTAGCCCTTTACCCCCAAGATCCTTACCTCTGTTTTATTTAGCTTGAAACTCAGCCAGTCATCTTTCATGTGAGTCCTTAGCTCAGCCAGGCACTGAGTAAGCTCTAAAGCTACACTGTCAGAATAGATGAAAAGAAGATGTAGTACAGAGTATCATCAGTGTACTGATGATATTCCAATATTTACATTAAGAAACCATAAATATTTTTCATCAGATTTCAAAAATTCCCTGTGCCAGACCCCATTTTCTCAGGAATACCCAAAGAAATTTGGTAGAGGTATTTTATAGAGTCAGTGGGAGAAGATAGATTGATCTTGGCTGGAAAGAAGAGTTTAAATAAAAACTATGAGCTAACATAGGTCATGTGTTTCTGGGGCATTTTTTTGTAGGTGTATGTGATTCTGTAAAACTGAATTTGACTAAGTCTTTGCATAGTGACTTCTAAAAAATGATATTCTTTTTTTGTGCAAAATAGAAAGAATCACCTTTTTTCTCCCTTAGACACGAGTATAACAAGTAAAACAGAATGTCAAAATAATCTAGTTAAAATGCACGATGTCAGAGATTCAGCTTCATTGCTATTATGTTCACAGCAGTATTGTACCTAAGAACAATGGAACTGGAGTGAACTCTTCCAGGCCCAGTCTGCTTTATTTGAGCCCAGCACTTTTCTTTGCACTGATTTCCCTGATTGACAGCAATATTGGCAGTGGGAAGGAATTTATGGGTATCATTAATGACAAGCAGTGGACGCTTTTAGGTATTTTTTAAGAAGGATTATGCCTTTCGAACTGATATGGTATGAGGACCTTTACTGAGATGGGGTTCATAGAACCTAAAATGAAAATCTAACACGTACCATTATATGTGTAGGTAGAGGCAGTTTTATAACTTTCTGAAGTTGGAGGGTGGCATGTTATCAACTGGGAGCCTGACAAAGACGAGAGGCCATCATGAGGATTTCTTGCTCACCCTTCATCTGTGATTGGTTACTCAGCCAAAGCTCTCCTTGATGTTTGTGGTTCTGGGTCTGTGTTTAAGACCTGCACTCAGTCGGATGCTTGGCAAATGAGATTGCTGTTAGAAACTAGACAGAAATGATATGCTTATATTCCAGGAGATTACATTAATGTTACCATAAATGGAAAATCAAATTGTCATCGTCTTAGAGGAGAAGAAAAAAATCTATTTATACCAGACACATCATAAAATTAAGTTACGTCACGTGAAGTATGAATTACTTGAGTCCTGAGAGAAAACCATTAAATATAGGCATATACAAAGACAGTTTTGACTATAAAAGAAATGAAATAAACTCAGGATCTGATTGGGCCATTACACTAAGGAAGAGTTGCTAAATAGACCCCCTATAATGGGAGGCTGCCCATTTCTGAGATACCAAGGACTTTTTAACTGCAGAAAATTTGGTGATAAAGGGAAAGAATAAGGGGATGGGAGGGAAGGTTCCATAAACACCTTGTTAAGCACCATTTCCCATTGCCCACGTTCAATTCTGACTACTTCTGCCATTTTAGAAGGCTCAAAGCCTGAAAATTTGACAAGGAAATAGAACAAAAAATTGAACCCGCATGTAAACTATTTACAGGTTTGCTAGCCCAGAGAAATGGGATGGGAAACAAACAGCAGCAACAGCAGATTTGAAATTGGCTATAAATCTCAAATAAGAAGTGTTAAGACTCACATTGGGCATGGTATACCAGAATAAGCTTGCTTTTGAATTTTTATATATATATATATATATATATATATATATATTTGAAAGAAGAACACCTTTCATTAGTTCTCTCAGCTTGTTGAAGAGAAATTGCAGCAGAGAATTGATACCCATGGAAAAGACCTATTATTGGGGAAAAGCATTATTTATATTTCCTGCTTTATTACCATAAGTGCTTAAACTTAGCAGCTCTGCTGAAGTAAAAATGGTTATGTTCCAAATGTACAAGTGGGGTCAGGCGTGTAGAACTCAAACGCGGACTCTTTCTTTAGCCTCAGGCAGGCCCTTTAGTCTCTGTCGCTCAATTTCATCTTTCTACATAGCTCAGTGGAAACTACACAGCCTCCCTCAACAAAATTGCTAATAGCCTAGGGATGCTCATGCCATCTTCAGGGGTCATCTGATACGGGGGGACAAAGCCAATGACTGTACACTGCCCAAAGGGATCAGGCAGTGCTTTAGGTGCTAGTCTTAACCTTAGGGATATTGTCTTATTGGCCTTGGGCGTTTTGCACTCTATACTCTTGCGTGCTTGTGGAGGCAAGTTTTGACATGGTATAGCGGTTCTGCACTGAGTTACTCTCAAATGTTTGAAGTCCTTTCTACATGTAAATATGCCCTGAAATTCAGCTGAGACAGTTACATTTTATTCATATTTTCACCCACTGAAATACATTTTGAGAATGAACACTGTGGTGGATAATGCACTTGATAATGGGATTAAAAAGGAAAATATATCGCCCAGTCTTCAAGGAGGTGAGGAGGAAACAGATGTAGAAATAAACATCACTATGTAACGTGATCAGAGCTAGCAGGGGTCATATGAAGAGGAATAATAACAGGAGTAACAGATTTGATCTCAGGACGTTGAAGGAACCTGCACGGATATTTGAACTGGGTTTTGAAGAATGAGGTAGAATTCACTGTATGGGAGCTATATGATGGACGTTCTTATACAAGGTTATAGGCAGAGCAAAGTCCCAGAGGAATGGAAAACATAGTGTGTTTAGAATAGTTTTTAATGTGTGAAATGGGGAGTGATAAAAGACGAGATCAGAAAGGTAGGATGGGGCTTCCCTGGTGGCGCAGTGGTTGAGTCTGCCTGCCGATGCAGGGGACACGGGTTCGTGCCCCGGTCCGGGAAGATCCCACATGCCGTGGAGCGGCTGGGCCCGTGAGCCATGGCCACTGAGCCTGCACGTCCGGAGCCTGTGCTCCGCAATGGGACAGGCCACAACAGTGAGAGGCCCTTGTACCGCAAAAAAAAAAAAAAAAAAAAAAAAAAAAAAAAAAGAAAGGTAGGATGTGTCCTGAGCTTAAATAGGCTTTGAATGCAATTCTAATGCAGGGTCTCAACCTATTAGCTCATCATGGAATCAATTCAGTGGCTTCCCTTCCCAAGACTTCTCCCTTTCATTTATATCATTTCCTCTGAAACATAATTTTATACCTTTCTTCTGGATCATATCTCAACACATATACATGTACTAACATTTGCTCTCTTCAAATAAAAATTCTTAATGCTAGGTTTTATCCTCCTCATCTCTTTGTGCTACTGTCTATATCTGACTATAGCTAAACTTACCTTCACAGATAGTTCTCAAAAGTATTATTTACTTCTTTAATAAATACTTCAGTCTTCACTAGCTATGATGATTAATTTTGTGCCAATTTGACTAAGCCACAGTGTGTTCAGATATTTGGTCAAACATTATTCTGAGTGTGTCCAAGAGGGTTTCTGGATGAGATTAACATTTGAATGGATACACTGGGTGAAGCAGATTGCCCTCCCCTAAGGTGGGTGGGTCTCATCTAATCAGTTGAAGGACTGAATAGAACAAAAAGGCTGACCCCTGCTCATAAGAGATAATTCCTCCTGCCTGACTGCCTTTGAACTGAGACATCAGCTTTTTCCTGCCTTCAGATTTTAACTGAAACATCAGTCCTTCCTGGGTTTCAAGACAGCTGGCCTTGAGACACTAGAACTACACCATGGGCTCTCCTGGGTTCCAGCTTGCCAATTCACCCTGAAAACCTTGGGAATTGTCACCCTTTATGATCATGTGAACAAATTTCTTATAATAAATCTCTCTTATATTTATATTTTATATAAACATTAAATATTAATATTAATATATAACTTACTGGTTCTGTTTCTCTGTATGTGTCTAATACATCAGCTAACACTCTCTGATTCTCAATTTCCTTATCTTTATAATGAAGATAATAATATTATCTACCATTGGGTCTTTTATGAGGAAATGGTACTAATACCTATGTGTGTAATATATGTGTGGAAATGTTTATTTGGTGGAAATAAACATTACATAATTGGAAGCTATTATTATTTTAAAAAGTTTCTGCCTACACTACTGTTTGGACTTCTCTGTTCACACTCTGTCATTACATCAGACATCTCTTGTGATGGGCCTCATATTTTTGGATCATCTTTCTTTCTCCAGTTATTTTTGAGAAAACAGCTTAGCACATGTGTGACTCAGCAGCACCATGTCTTACCTACGCCAAATGCTTCTATTTATTAGCTTTATAGAGCTATAATTGACATACATAAACTGAACTTGTTTACAGTGCATGATTTGGTAAATTTTAACACACGAATATTTCTATAAAGCCACAACTACAATCAAAATAATGAACATATTCATCACCCCCAAAAGTTCCTCACTGCCCTTCAATTCTCCCCTCCTGTATCTCCCTGCCACCCCTCTCCAGGCTACGACTGACCTGCTTTTTGCCACTACTAATTAATTACCACTACAAATTAATTGGAATTTTCTAGAGTTTTATATAGGTGAAATCAACTTGTAGTATTTGTATCTTTCTTTTTTCTCTGAGCATACTGTTTCTGAGGTTCCTCTGTGTTGTTGTAGGCATCATTAGAACATTCCTTTTTATTGCTGATTAGCATTTCATTGAATAGATATATGACAATTTGTTATATTATCTACTGATAATCATTTGGATTTTTTCCAATTTGAGGCTATTAAGCTGTTATAAATATTCATGTTCAAGTCTTTTATGGAAATATGCTTTTATTTATCTTGGGTAAATACCTTGGAGTTAAATGGCTGTATCATATGGTAGATATAGAATTAACTTTTTAAGACCCTGCCAAACTGTTTTTGACCAGGAGTGAATGAGAGTTTCAGTTGATCCATATACCTGCCAACACTTGGTATGGTGAGTCGTTTTAATTTTAGACATGCCAATAGGTGTGTGGTAGTAGTTTACTGAGATTTTAATTACACTTCTCTAATTATTAATGATGTTGAGCATTTTTTATGTGCTTATTTGCCATCCATATAATTTCTTTGGTAATGAGTATGCTCAAATCCTTTGCCCATTTTCCAATTGTGTCTTTTTATTTTCTTATTGAATTTTAACTTCTTTATATATTATAATACAAGTCCTTTATGAGATAAATGATATGCAAATATTCTCTCTCAGTCTATGGCTTAACTTTTCATTCTCTTAACAATGTCTTTTTGAGGAGAAGATGATTTAATTTTGATGAAGTCAATTAATCAATTTTTACTTTTTGTAAATCATCTTCCTGGTGTGATAGCCAGGAAATTATTTCCTAACCCCAAATCACTTACAAATCATTTAGGTTATCTCCTATATTTTCTTCTAGAATGTTTATAGATTTTGAATTTACAGTTGAGTATATGATCCATTTTGAGTTAATTTTTGTATATGGTGTGAGGTATGAATTGAAGTTCTTTTTTCTTGTTTTCTTTTCCTCTTTTTAAATATAAGATATCCGTTGTTCCAGCATACTATGAACTGAATATTTGTGTCTCCCCCATCCAAATTCATATATCAAAGCCTAATCTTCATTGTGATAGTATATGGGGGGCGGGGACTTTGGGAGGTAATTAGGTTTGGATGAGGTCATGGACATGGAGCCCACATGATGGGATGGGATTGAAGCCCTTATAAGGAGATGAAGAGCACACCCTTTCTACCATGTGAGACTACAAAAAGAAGTCAAATGTCCACAATTCAGGGAAAGGCTCTCAGCAGAACCCAACCAAGCTGGCACCATAATCTTAGACTTCCAGTCTCCAGAACTGTGAGAAATATGGACCTGGGAATCAAAGAGTGGAATTGCAGAATATACATTTTGCCCCCTGTAATCTTAGTTTCTGTAGGATTCAAAGTCCTGGATCTTGGGCAAGCGGAAAAGATGCTACCACAGAGAACACAAGAAGGATTCTACTGAACATGAAGAGACTACTACAAACTGGTCAGTTCAGCCTTGCTATGTGAATGAGTCAGCAGGCAAAGAAAGGAGTTACTACGTTGGTGGGAATAACTGATTACCATCAGAACCTAGGATTGCTAACACATAATGAGGACAGAAGAGAACATATGTAAAATCCAGGGAACTCACAGGAGTATTTCTTATTACTTCCATGATCAGTAAGACCTCTAAATGGGCACATCCAGCAACCACAGCCAAACAGATGCAAAGCAACTAAAGACTCAGACCCTGTAGGAATGAAGGTCTGAGTCACTATTAAAGCAAACATCCTAGTCTTGATGAAGGGCTGACCAAAGATAAGGGGAATATAGAATAGGTGGGAGAGAAAGCTGTTGATAAATATAAATCACAGCCTCAGTCCCAGGTGCAGCAGTGGGAACTATAGCTTGCTCAACTAACCCTTCAGCATTGTCTTTTGTAGAAATTAAAGTCAACCAATATCTTGAAGGTCCTGAATGATGCAAGGAACAGATATTTGATAATATTTGACTTTCTTATTCCCCATCTTACATCTTTTATGTTCACTTTTAATTCCAATTATTGCTGTTAGCAACCAGATTTTTGTAAGCATAATCTAGCAATACCTCTTCTCTGCTGTACCTTGTATCTCTATTTTTCTGTTCTGACACTTCTTTGATTATACGGAGTGCAGCATCTCTCAATAGTGGAGTTTGTAAACACCTGGAAGTATGAAGAATGGACACCCCATGAATGACCTTTGTCTCATGACCTTTGACCAAAGATCACAAAGAATGATCTTTGTGTCCCATAGGCAGTCAGTTCTAAGGCATGTTCTACAGCTTCTCAGAAGATTCTAGGACGATTGAGTCTCCAGTGATGATGAGGTTAATGTATGCTTGTATTGACTTTCCCTCCTTCCCTGCTTCACTCTTCCCATTCCTCCACTCCTAGTTCCTGGGATCATGTCCCCAAATAAACTATTTTCACTGTAGCTTTTGTTTCAGACTCTGCTTTCTGGTTGGTTATACAAGCTCAAACAGTTGTCATTGGCATCCATGTTCCAATGGTCATTTCTCTGTCCTTATTCCACCTGTCAGAAGCATTAGACTAGAGCTGACCACTCACTTTCTCTTTAGTAACACATTTTACTCTTTTCGTTTCTATGATGAACACTGACCTGGTTTTTCTCCTACCTCAGTGGCTTCATCTTATTAGTCTACCTCATTGCTGTTAAATTTTATGTTGCGCCTATAAATGTTGGAGTGTTTCAGTGTTTGATCCTTGGACCTTTTCCAGTCCACTTTCTTTCCTTAAGACATCCTATCTAGTTCCCTGGCTGTCACTGAAATGTCGATGAATCCCAGTTTTGTATCTCTAATCATGATCTCTACACTGGCCTCTAGACTTTGATACATATGCAAATACATATTTGATTTCTTCCCTTGGATATCTAACAGGCTTCTCAAAATTATCTTGTACAAAGCTGATCCCTGAAACTGTTTCTGATCCAGTCTTCTCAATCAGCCATCTATTGCTCAAGACTAGGAGTCATTCACCTCTTTCATTTATATTCCAAGTCCTATCCATAAACAAGTCCCATCGATTCTACCTTCAATATATACCATTTGTCCATCCACTTCTGTCCATGATCATTGCCTAATCCGTCATGATCATATTTCACCTGAACCACTGTAATAGCCTTCTTTCTACTTGGCTTTCCAACTCCTAGTCTTGCTCCTTAGAATTCAATCTCTGCACAGTAGAGAGAATGATCCCTTAAATTCATTAGTTAGAACACGTTGTTCCCAGGTTGCAGGTTCTCTGCTGCACTTCGAATAAATCTAATGACTTATCATCACCTTCAAGATTCTTGAACTGGCTACTGTCTGACTTCATCTGTCTATCTGTCTACTTGAACTGGCTGCTGTCTGACTTCATCATCTACTATGCTCCACCTCTCATTATGCTACAGTCACACTGGCCTTGTGTCTGATCTATGAATTTACCAAGTGTATTCTTGCCTTAGGACATCTTTACTCTCTGTTCTCTCTGCCTAGGACAAGCTGCCATAATATCTTTGTGGAGCTTGCTCCTTCTTGTTATTTATCTCAACTCATATATCACCTCTTCAGAGAGGTCTTAAAGTCTAGCCAAATACCCCACTCTCATGCCCACTCACTCTATATCATATTTCCCTATTTTATTTTTTATATATGTGTCATTACCCAAAATGATCATGCTCATTTATTCATTCAATTGTTTATTGTCTCGTACTCCCTTGGGAATGGAAGCTCCCATGAGCACTTACACTCTCTAACACTCTTCCCGGTACCTATGTGGAGTTTAATAAACACGTATTGAATGAACAAAAAAAGAGATTTCACTTCAAAACAAGATTTCACTTTTTAAAAAGTCTTAAAACGATGAATCTTACTCTGCCTTACTGCTAAATATTTACTCTTTGCAACTCTCAATTTTACATTATCTCACCTGCAGTTTTTTATTTAGTAATTCCTCCGTAATTCCTAAATAATGGGAATTTGTTGCAATGATTAAAAGGGGTATATGTACATAGCTATTCCTTATTTGCTGTCCTTATTCACAAATATGGTTCTTTTGGCCCATCATGTATAGAAAATAAACTGAAATAGTGTAATGTAGTCAGATAAATACAAATTGAAGTTATAAGGTCAACCTTTGGTATCAGTTAATTCACTTGTAATACATTATAAAATGGGACTTGTTCTGCCTCTCTGTCAACTAAAGTCTCCAAAGGAATAAAACAATAGAGGAAAATATCCTGACATTTCAAAAATGTCATTTGACCTCTCTATGCAAGATTTTCAAAGGTCCCCCCCAAACCCAGTTTTATGGTCTTCAGCCCACTCACTCAAGGGAATAAAATGCCTGAGTTTAAAGATACAAATATCTTTGGAAAAAGCTGTTGCAATTTTTGGCGCTTTCCTTGCCCTCCCTCTGGGAGAGGACTGGGTGTTGCTTTCCCTTCATTTAAGCCATGAGAGAGGTGTTTCAAGCAGACCAGCTAGAGAACCTGCTCGAGAATCCTGGAACTTGGGTGGCATGGTTGACCAGTATCTATAAGACGGTCTTGGTGGCAGAAAGAGTGATGACAACACTGTGAGCAAGGTGATGACAGGTTGGAGTTGTATGTGTTTCCCCTGGATTGAAGAAGGGCCCAATGGAAGGCCCAAAGCTTGTTTTAAAAGAAGTCCTAGAGAGCTTGCTGAGAAATGTGAGACATCTCAGCAGCAAGAAGCCTGTGTATACCACAGAGTGCAGAAGCTGAGGAGTGTATTGTATATATCAAGCTGGAGGAGAGGCACCACCCAATGTCAAATGAGCCACTGTGAGACATTCTCCATAGAAATGATTCCTGAAGAATCATAAAAGGAAGATTCAGCCTAAAATAACTGTAGTTAAAAATTTACTTAATGTGAGAGACTGAATACTTTCACCCTAAGATTGAGAACAAGTCAAGGATGTGTGCTATCACCACATCTATTCAACTTTGTACTGGAAGTCCTAGCCAGTGCAATGAGGCAAGAAGAATAAATAAAATATAACTTTAAAAGCATTGTACTAAATGAAAGGAGCCAGACACTAAAGGCTAGATGCTGTATAAAAAAGGTGAAACTAGAGGAACAGTTATCAGATCAGTTGCAGGGGATGTGAGTATGGGAGAGATTAGATTAGGAAGTGGCAAAAGGGAACTTTTTGGGGTGATGGGAAAATTTTATGTCCTGATGTTGTGGTAGTTACATGACTGTATGTGGGTGTGAACTTTTCTTAAGAAATTAAATAAATCTCACTTAAAAAGTTAGTTGTGCCAAGAGCTGTAATAGAGATATGGAAAATGGGTGGGGAAAACATAGACAAGGGAAATATAATCTGCAATAGGGTGGTGGAATGCTTTGAGATAAATACATGGTCTACATTTATCATCCCACATGACATTGAGCATCAATGGCCAAGTACTAGGAAATCTGAGCTTCTGAGGCTGAATGGAATATTGGATTATGTTATACAAAAGCATCATTGCACCCGTGTTCCTGCCAGTTGAATATATGCTCTCTGAAAGCAGAGATTTGGTCTCATTTATGATATTATCCCTTGTGCTTAGCACAATGTTTGGAAATTCACTGGCACCATAAATGCTTCTTGACTGATGGACTGAGCATCTTGTGGGAAATCACTTTAAAGTTCCCAGATACCAATCAGAAGATTACTCTTCTCAAAAAGTAGAAGAGTAGAATTTAAAACATTTTGCCTATTTCCAACACCAAAATGTTTACTGTTCTTCAATTATATTCACCCAGTCTCCCCCAAAGGCAGATCCACACATTTTCTCCTGGAAGCACGTTGGTCTCCCAAGCCTGGATAAGTACACATCAGGTATGTTCTTCCTAATTTGGTGCTTATTACATTGTATGAACACATATTTATCTACCCGGATTATAGTCTATGTGACCAGGGTCCAAGTCTGTATTATTCATCTTTGTGTCGTAGAACTGAATACCAAGTCTCACTCGTACTGAATACGCTATAAATACGCATTGAAAAAAATGAATACTTATAAACTTTAATTTTCCTTACATCGACGATTAAGTGAAAGGGCTAAGAAAACAGAATCTTAATAGAGCTAAAAACATGTATCCTGCCTAAGAATTTCCTTAATCAGCACCCACTAGGGTCTGAACTTATTTTTATTTTTGTACCAGATAAGTACAAAGTTAAGTAAGGAATAAAGCCAGACGGAGAATACAATATATTCTTGTGGATTTGTTTTAACCTCCCACTAGGAAACTAATAAGCTGAAGCAGGGGCAGTGGTAGTAAGGAAAGAATAAAATATCCTCTGAACAATGGTTCTACTTAAATATTTCCTTAATAAATGCCACAGCATTTGGGAATTCATTAAAGGGAAGAACGTTCTTTTCTGTATGTTACCTGCAGCTACAGCAAGAAGAGAGATAATTAAGAGATTCTTTGAACGGAGCCCAACTTTCTCAGCAGCAGACTAATAGCTATGATTTTCCTAAAAAGGACTTTCCTAATAACCTATAAGCTTTCCTAATCCCTGATTCAGGCCTGTTTTCTGTCTATGAATAAAAATAGAATTGTTCTGGAACCCAACCTGAAAGCACTTAAACTTTAGAATCTCCTTTAAAAGAGAAGACAGATTGGCTCATAAGTATCTTCCCTTGCTGAATATTTTCCTTCTTGTCTCCTATTTCTCACCTTTGCAGGGCTCCAATTCAAGATAGCAATTTTTAGCAGTACGCATTCATAATATTCACCTTAAAATTGGGATTCATTCTAAAGAAGTTGATTAATTTAGTTAAAAATTTTGATTGTGGTGGTGGTTACACTACTCTGCTTATTTACCAAATGTCATCAAAATGATGACTGAAAGAGATGAATTTTGTTTTACGTAGGTTATATTTTTGTTATATCTCAATCAATTATGAAAGAATTGTTTTGGGATTGTGCTATAAATTGTGTATAGTGCAGAATTGAAATCTAGGGTTATATTACACAGATGTAGGTGTAGGTAGATGATAGATGATAGATATATAGATAGAGATAGATAAACCTTTTCTTGTTTTCTCCATAGAAATAAGTTTATTTCTGGATATCCTGTATTTTACTTATTATTTTATATGGATTTTCTTTTCCATTTATTTATTAGGAGCTAAATTTCAGCAGGGAAGAAAAACTTTTTTTTTTTTTTATCAAGGAACTTAGATTGTAGTTGTCATAGGTATATAAGAAAGCTATTGAGTTCATTACATGACCAATTTAATGAAATCACTTATTAGTTCCAATGCTTTTTCAGGTGGTTCTCTTGAGTTTTTTTCCATGCGGGTAAATCACATCATTTGAAGATTTAAAAAATTGTTTCTCTCTTTTCCAGTGTTATAAGACCTCATTTCATTTTTGATTGCATTACTTAGCATTTCCAGAAAGATGTTAAGTACTAACAGTGAACTGAGTACCTTAGCCCCAATCTTAACTCTAAACGAAATTACTTCCTATTCCAACATTAAGCATGATGACAGTTAGTTAAGATACCATACATGTTTATATCAAGTTAAGAAATTATTCTCCTATTCCTTTTTTGCTAAGAATTTTCTTAAAAGGAGTATTATTAAAATTTATCAATTGCCTTTAGATCATCTATCAAAATGATCTTTGATTTTGCTCCTTTGACCTATTAGGAGAATTAATTGTATTGATTCTTAATATTAAATTTTACTTGGACTCTCTTTTTCACATACTGCTTGGTTTATTCGCTATTATTTCATTTAGGATGTGCATCTATCTTCAGAAGAGAAATGGTTCTTTTTTGTCACTATCTTTTGTTAGACTGTGTTAATAGGGTAATTTCACTGTTATGTTATAAATTGAGAATTTTCCACTTTTCTCTCTTCTATGGAACAGATAAAAGGAATGAGATTTACCATTTTCTTGGAAGTTTTGAATAATTTGTCTATAAAAGAGTGAATCATGTACATTTTGAAGAAAATTCTTTTACAGAATTTTACATTTCATGTTTATTGATCGACTAGAGTTTTTTCTCCTTGACTCAGTTTTGGAAATTTATCATCTCCATGAACATCATAAATTTCATCAAGATATTCAAAATTATATGATATTCCCATATATGTAAAATATCTTACCTACGACTTTGGTTATATCATCTCTTTTTTCATAATGTTTTATCTGTTTCCTCTCAATCTTGTTCATTCTATGTGTGTCTCTCTCATTGTCAAGCCTTGTCAGATGTCTTTCTCTTTGCCTTTGAAAAAAGGAAAAGAACGGACAAGCTCTTGGACTTACTAATTTTATTTTTTTGTTTTCTGTTTCATTTCTACTCATATCTGTAAAGTTATATTTCCCTCCAAATATGTTTCTATGTGGTCTAGGATTTGTAGCAAAGGCTGTTAGTTGCCTACCCAATATTCAAGCTCATCTTTTTAGCTAAATAACAGAATCCTGATATTAATTCAGGTAGCAATACATGTCTGAAAACAACATTTTTCAGTCTCCTTTGAAGTTAGGTGTGACCACATTCCTAAAACCTGGCCAATGAAATGTAAATGGAAGGTAGTGTGTGGTACTTTCAGACAGGCTTTTTAAGGGAGTTGAATTTGCTGTCCCTAATTTCTCTTGCTGGAAGGTGGATGTTACGGTCAGAGATCCAGTAGCCAGCCACCTTGTCACTTTGAGAATGAAATCAGTGTTCAAAAGATTGTAAAGCAGAGGGATAGCAGAAGGAGCTTGAGTCTTTAATATGTGAGACTCCCAAACCAGCCTTGGAATGCTTACCTCTGGAATTTTTTCAAATGAAGGAGAAATAAACTCACCACTATCATCCTGTTCTCACCATAATCTATGCTCAACATAAGAGCCATGCTTACTCCTTTAAAGGGAAAATCAGATTATGGTCCTCCTTTATCCTAGACATTATTATTTATCTTGAATTCTATGTTGTTGATTATTGATATTGGCTTTCTTGGTTTGTTTGATACCTTAGTTAGTAATATCTTTGACTATGCATTAATTGTTAGCGTTCTTCTGTCATTTAGTTTTAGGTACAACTTGTAAATTGCTTATTATAAAATTTAACTTTCTGTTTCAATTCACTGTTTAATAATAGTGACTTTAACTGAATACTTCTTATGTGCATTGTGCCATGTATTGTGGAAAGTACTGTTTTATTAATACTTATAATGATCTTATGTGATATTTTGTTCAATAATTTTCTTATCTTTTGCTTTGCTCAAGTTGTCCTTTAATCTTGGTAATGAGATTCATCTCCTGAGGGCCTGGACTGATAGAGATAGTCAGAGATTCTCTGGAATAGCAGGATTAGTCCTTTTTAGACCAGAATAGCTTGAAACAATAACATTGTTTTCAAGGTGTTTACTATTTCATGTAAGAAAAACCAATGAGCCATTCAAGTCTTGTAAAGTGAAATATAAGCAAACTGTGAGTGGAAGCCTCAAATTATTGTCTAATATGTGAACCAGAGATTTAAGGTCAATATTCACTAACTATTAAAATCTGTCTTTTTTCTGCAATAAATGTGCCACAGATAATGAAACTAGTGTAGCTTCTAGATTTTTCCCTTTTGAAAACTTCTTGTAATTAAAGGCTAGTCTCACACTGACTCAGTGAGTCCCTAGCCAAAATGTTAAAATGTGGGGTCATGAGTTCCCTGGCTCCACATTTAAGGACCTGAAAATATGAGAAAAAAAGTACATAAAAGGCATAAAGAGCAGATAGAACAGATTCTTGGAGATTGAATTTTTAAAATCCTATTGTTTTTGCGAATAGGCACTTACTCACCAGACATAGGTGATTATCAATTTCTGCCAGGGATGTGGTAATAAATGCCGACTTCACTTGTCACTGATCTGCTTTGGGGACAGAGAACTGTTAACCTTGAAAGTGAATGCACACCATTTACATTCTAACATAAATCTAATTAAGAATTACCAAGGAGAAGAAAAGTTTCAGCCCAACTCAAAAAACATATATAATGTTACTCTCAATCTTTTTCATCAACAGAATATTTTGCAAAGTATTATGTCATTTGGCTTTAGAGATTTCAAATAGGTATCTTCTTTTGCATATAATTTTGCTATTGGAGGAAGGAGTCAGAAAAATAATTATAAATAGGGGAGAAAACTTACATTAAGATCAGTGTTTAAAAATTGTGAAAGGAGATTAAGGTGACAAGAGAATATTTTAAGTAGACGTTATTAATTTCAAAGCGGTGTATTTCCTTAGATTTAGCTTGACATGTAGTTAGTGACCCCACAGTTAGAAAATTCCTATTTATCTGAAAAAATGACAGAATGGAAAGTGTACAAACTAACCTATTTAACCTTAAAACCACTTTGTTATTGAAAATGTTAAAAACGATCACCTTTCAGACTTATTTTGGAATGGAATTGACCTAGAATGAAGTTTATGACTTTTGGAAAATTAATCTTGCTAGATTTTCTTTACGTTTTTAGTTTATGATGGTTTCAAATTTTGGTGACAGTCACATTAAAAAAACCAGTACAGAAGACTGCTTTTTGCTTATAAACAAAACAAAGCAAAAGATATTACTATGACCTTATCTTCATTCTCTTATGAATAGGATGAAACATATTATAACTTTTCTTTTGGAAATAATTATCCTAAACCATAGCCCAAGAAGTTTTAAATTAAGTTTAAAAACATTAAATGAATACAAATAACTCCAGATTTAAAAGACAACGTTTTTCCACAGGAAGAAAATAATGGCTGTCAAAGAGTCACCAACATTCAATTCAAGCATCATCTCATAAATACAGTGTCCCAAGATGCTGGGGGACTATAAATATAAATAAGATATGCTCTCTATCTTCAAGGAACTTTCAGTGGGGGTGACATGCAGAGCCAAAACATGTATAAATCAAGGCAGAAAAATATTCCCAGACTCCTTTGCAGGGACATCCCTTTCCATGCCAGCTCCCTCCCCTGCACATATAAACTCACACCTTAAAGATTTTTCTCTGTTGATGTTCTTCAAGGATGGGTCCTTGGCTCTTATCCCCTCTAATGTTCTATATTTTCTAAGAAGTTTCTAGGCCAATGAGCCTCAAATATACATCAACACAGACTTCTCCTTGGATCTTAAGTGAACCTTAAACACAAGTTTCCCCAAAGTGAAAGGATCTTCTCCCCAAGAACTGATTTTCTTCCAGTGTTCCTTGTCTCGGTGGATGGCACCACCACTCATTATACCCAACCCTGAAACACTGCCATCCCCCACTCTCTCACTCTCCATTTCAAACCATCACCTAGTCTAGATGATTTTATGATCTCAGTATTTCTCAAATCTGTACACTTCTCTTTACCACCACTGACATCCCCATCACCCAAGCCACCAGTTCATACCTGAACTACTGCAATAGTCTTGTAACTGGTCACTCTGCATCCGCTTTTGTTATCCTCAGATAATTTCCCTGCTACAACCAGAGGGTTCTTTACAAAACCATGTCACCCACTTAAAACTCAGAGGTTTTCCATTTCTCTTAGAATAAAGACAAAATCTGGACACTTCCTATCACAACAGATACTCTCACCTCATTCAGCCCTTGCTTTATGTCTTCCAAGTATCTCTGACTTTCTTTAATTTTTTTGAATAAGCCAAAGTCACTCCCACCATGAAGCTTTTGCATTCTCAGCTCCCTCCACCTTTTCCCCTTTTCATCTAGTTGACTCCTATTAGTCCTTGAAATCTCAGTTTGCCTGTCAATTGCTCAGAAAAGCTTATCCCAACTACCCAGGAAAACCCTAGTTATACATTCTCAAAAAACACTTTGTTTTCTTGCAGAGCTCTTTTCCTAGTTCACGTCAGTTTATCCTTATATCTTAGGGCCATTATTAATTAATAGGTGTCTTCCCCAGTAGTCTAAGCTTTGTGAGGGCAGAAACTCTTACAGGACAGAGCAGAGTGCCAAGTTCATGGTAAGTTCTCAATAAACATTGTTGAATGAATGGATGGATGGAGGAATGAAAGAAAAGATGAATAGATGAGCAGAGGAATTATCAAGGCAAATTAAAAGTAAAGGGAGAATTTATTTAATTCTCAAAGTAAGGTAGGATAGGTTTCTTGAGGTCATAGCTTTTGAGCTGAACCTAATAGACTAAGAAAAAGGGGAAAGTTCTTCGAGGTTAATGGGAGAAAAGTTTTTTTTAAAGTAAGAAGATATAGGAGTTTTTAGATATTGTTGGCATGGTAAGTTAGCAATTGTGGTCAGAGTAGGAATTTGTGAGGCATTATATATACAAAGGGCATATAATGACGTAGGAAGAATCTTATTTGGTAGACAGTGAGACACCAGTGAAGATTTGGAGGAGGAATGCATCATTATTTAACCTGTTGAAAGATAAGTTGAATTTAAAGGATGGACTAGAGAGTCAAGAGATTGGAACGAGAAATACTAGTTGAGAGGCTACTCAGGAGAGAGAACGGAGGTCTCAGCTTGGACTGTGGAAGTAGTGTTGGAAAGGAGAAAAGGGCTAGATACATTTCAGAGAAAGAACCAATAGTACCAACAGTACTGGGTGACTATTCAAATGAGAGGAGGAAGAAGGTGATGAGATTCAAGATGCTTTGATTTCTTTGCCCATAGGCCCATGGGAGGAGGACCAGAATTAGAAAGAACAACGTTGGTGAAATAAGTTCAGACTAGAAAAAATAAAAATTGTATAAACCAGTATAATATCATTATAAAGATTATTGTCAGATAATAATTGCAGTCCTGCCCTTGGACCCTGGAGAGGAGCCCTTGCCCAAGGACCCACAATTTAGAAGGCTCTACCCTGGTTCTGGTCTGGATATGTTTCCCCTTGGGATGAGGAATCCACAGATCTAAGAGGGATGTGCCCTGGAGTCCACTACTCATTGCTAAATCAGCTCTGGGTTCCTGAGACCCTAGAAACCATGCCCAAATGGCCCCCAATCCACTTCTGGAATAGGTGCAGTCTTCCTCATTAGGTCCATCTTCCGACGTGCTCCCTTAGGCTCAAGAGATGCTCAAAGGATAGCTGTCTGTAAGTGTATGGATGCAGCCTGCACCTGAGGTATGGGGTTCTATACATGAGGCCCCACATGGTATTGGATAGAGCCAGGAGGTGGAGAAAAAGAGAGAGAGCAGGACTAGAATGGTTCTCACCTTTTGTTATGTTCTTGGGAGGAATTCCCAGAACTCTGAAAGAAGTTTAAATTTGAACCTGGCCTTTCAGGTTTTTATGGAGGCATATTTGCCAGAGTAGAAGAATCAACCATATTGAACTGTTAAAATATCAGACATCTAAAATGTCTATACTGTTGGTGGGAATGTAAATTGGTACAGCCACTATTTTAAAAAACTAAAAATAGAGCTACCATATGATCCAGCAATCCCACTCCTGGGTATATATCCAGAGCAAAACATGGTTCAAAAGTGTACATGCACCCCAATGTTCATTGCAGCACTGTTTACAATAGCCAAGACCCTAAATGTCCATTAACAGATGAATGGATAAAGAAGATGTGGTACATATATACAATGGAATATTACTCAGCCATTACAAAGACTGAAATAATGCCATTTGCAGCACTATGGATGGACGTGGAGATGATCATACTAAGTGAATTAAGACAAAGACAAAGACAAATATCGTATGATATTGCTTACATGCAGAATCAAAAAAAATGATACAAATGAACTTATTAACAAAACAGAGACAGACTTACAGACTTACAAAATGAACTTATGGTTACCAGGGGGAAGGGTGGGGGGGAAGGATAGATTGGGAGTTCTTGGGACTGACATGCACACACTGCTATATTTAAAATAGATAACCAACAAGGACCTACTGTAATAAATAAATAAATATCAGTCATCTGTTAAGATATCAGGCTTGGAGATATAGACTCAAGAGCCATCAGCATCACTGACACCATGGATATGGAGGAAGCCTCCTCTGGACCAAGTGCAGGCTCAGAAGTCATTATGAAGGGTTGGATGTGAGATAGGCAGAAAGAACGGAGCCAGTGAATGGGACTTAGATGGAGCAGTCCTAAATGTAGAAGGCTGCTCAGATGAGCATACAGAAAGGTAGACATTCATGAAAGCCAAGGGGGAATTTCAAAAATAGCAGGATTATTAATAGTATCTTTTTATAGATAGGTCAAGCTGGATGAGAACTGAAAAGTGACCAATAATTTCTAAATGACCTTTTAAATAATTGTTGCAATGATATTTTATGGGCAGTAATAAGATCCTAAGGGATTAAGAAGGAAATGAGATGTAAGAAAAAAAGGGTCATAAGTAATGAACATTTTCTTGAAAAATTTAGTAGTGAAGGGAATAAAAGAGAAGAATGGGGAAGTTTTTATTAGGATAGGAGACAATCAGACTGGTAACCAATAGTGTAGAAGCCATGGAAGGTTCAAGGGAGGGGAGGTAATTGATGGAACAAGCATAGGACACTTGGGAAGTAGCAGTGTTCATAAAGTGGGTTAAAGGGGGTACCGGAGTGAATCTAAAAATTAGTGGCTGCCATTATAAGTAAGTTTGGAAATGAATAAGTGATAGCAACTGAGAGAGTTTGCATCTGGTGGTCTTCATTTTTTCTTTGATGTATAGAACACATTAGAGTGTTGTTATGTGGGCAGTTTAAAAAGAGCAGAAAACTTCTGAAGTAATCACTGTTGGAAAAAGAATAGTAAGTTAACTAATTCAATGAATTAGTGAGCAGCGTTGGACTAGTAAAGGCTGCTCTATACACTTGTCACCAAATAAATCAGGTTTGGTCATGTCTCTCCTTGACAGCTTCATTTAGAAAGTCAGGAAATTCAAAAATAGAAAGTGGATTTTAGGTTTTCCATGTTTATTTATTCAACTATCTAATATTTATGGTTTTGCCTAATTAGCTGATTTAGACAAGCACGAAACCTATATTTGGGGAACTAACTGCACAGTGGAATTAGAATAAGGTAAGTAGTCAATAAAATTTTGAATACTTGTGAATGAAAAGTTGAACCTTTTCTTGGGGATCTGACTGGGTAGGAAAGAAAGTGAAACCAGATTGTAAACTCTGAGATCGGGAACAACTGGAATGTTTTTCTGTAAAATCTGCATTGAATAGGTTTTAAGTAAACCCTTGATCAAGAAATGAATGAATGAATTTGGTCTTACAAAAATTAATGAGTCGGGCATAAATGAATGGTTATAGAGAGAAGTTAGACCTGGAAGTCTGGATAGAATTAAAGAGTAGATTTAGTGGTAGTGCAAGATTGACAATGAGAAGCTCAAAATAAGGATTGGAGGAAAAATTTAGTTTGGCATTTAGGGACTAAAGAATTCTAAATAATGGAAGTGCTAGGGTGTGGCTCTGTTAAAACCAAATGAGGGTAAAATGTGTTGGATTTGGTCCAGGAACTGTGATATCTGAGTATTGGGTGGTTGTTCTACTGGAATGAGGTAAGGCAGGTCTTGAGGGAATCTGGTGCAGGTTTCAAGAACTCTGAACATGAAGGGGAGCTTCCTGAAGTTAAGAAAAATCCTGGTAGAAAAAATAGGAGTAGAGTCACATAGGCAAAAGAAGTGGGAAGGGAAATTAAACGAGGGTGGACACACAAAGACGAAGAAGTGGCAGTGAGAAAGGAAAGGAGGTGGATCTTGATGGTATCTGCTGGTTCTGAAATATTATAAATTTGGGACAATGATCCACTTTCATTTAAGAGAGTTACCAGGAAAGCTAGTTCATCTGAAGGAATCCAGTTCTCCACTGCAGTGGAGGTGCCGTGAGAGACAAAATAATGGCCCTAGTATGTTCTCATTTTTATCCTCAAACCTGTGAATATATTACCCTACAAGGCAAAGGGATTTTACAGAAGTGATTGAGCGTAAGGATTTTAAGACAGAAAAATTACTCTAGGTTATCTCTGTGCAGTCAGTCTAATCACATGTGGCCTTAAAAGTTAAGAACCTCTTCTGGCTTTAGTGAGTGAGAGGTGGCAGGGTGAGAATGATCCTGACACTTTGCTGCTGGTTCAGGGAGGTAAGGGACCACGGGAAAGCATTGGAGAGAGGTTTTCTCTAGGAGCTAAGGAGACCCCCTGCTGACAGCAAGGAAACAGAGACCTTGAAACCGAGCAGGACCCTCTGGAGCTCCTGGGCACAAAAGCCTTTCTGTGTCCCCCGTTTCTTTTCTTTCTTTCTTTTTTTTTTTTTTTTTTTTTTTTGAGATTCCAGGTTTGTTGGTATGATTTTTTTTTTTTAACATCTTTATTGGAGTATAAGGAAATAGGCTTCATTCAGCCTCCTTGACCCTCCTTGAGTTCCAAAGAGCAGGTTCAAACAGTTGCTAATCAGGGAAGGGAGGGGATGCAGAGACTGGGGAAGAGCAGTCAAGAAACAATAGTGCAGCCTTGGGGCAGGGTCTTGTTTCTCCCTCAAGGGATATACATAACAATATCTTTGAGCTGTTTTGCAGATACTGAAATCCCTACCAGGTGGAGAGGTGAACTGTATGCTGCCCACAAGCAAGTAGACCACAGACCGCTTGGAACCAGAAGGTTGATGATGCTGACTCCCGCTTACCTCACCACCAAACGAATGTCCACGAGCTGATCACACCCTCCTCTTTGAACCATTACTATAAAACTCACTACCACCTCCAGGTGGGGACACAGTTTTGAGGGCATTACCTCTGTGGTCCCCTTTGCCTGGCAAAGCAATAAAGCTATTCTTTTCTACTTCACCCAAAACTCTGTCTCCGAGATTCAATTCTGTACCTGTATTCTGAGGCCGAATTTTGGCATCAATATCAGTTCTACCACTGCATAGAGCCATCCCTTGGTATCCCCAGGGGATTGGGTCCAGCACTTGGATTTTGCCCTGGTGACACCCGTCCTGGACTTCCGATCTATAGAACTGTGAGATAATAGACTTATGTATGTTGTTTAGGCAACTAAGTTTGTGATCATTTGTTACAACAGCAATTTACAAAAAAAAGACGAATTCAGGGGCCATTATCGAAATAGAGATTTTATAGTAATTTTCTGACAAAAAAGTGCGGATTTTAGAGAAAACATATAAAATATTTAGGAATATATTGATAAAGACTTCTCAGGTTTCCAAAAATGCATGGATAATTTATTTTTCAAAGGTCACAGTAGAGTGTGATGGATAGATACAGTGTGTCTGCAAAGTCCTCAAATGACAAAATTACACAGAGGTGAAGGATCTCATATTACATGCTTTAAAATAGAAATTATGTAATAAAATATGAAATGTCAGTTTGACAATTAGTCCTAAAAATTTTTTTCTAAACTAAAATGAATAATATTTTATATCAAAAACCCACCACAAATCACTACGTTTTGTAATTAAAGAAAAACATTTTTTAAAAAATGAAATGGGGTGAATATCCATTGCAGAATATACAGTTTGTTCCCTATAATCTTAGGTTCTGTAGGATTGACAAAATTAAAATGATTGACCTCTTGGCTACAATTTAAATCCAGAAAGGGTCTTGAAAAGTCTTGGTCTTAGCTCTGGAGTTTAGTCCAGCTCATATGGTAGTCTTGAAAATTACTTAAGAGAAAGAAAGAGAGAAAGAAAAAAAAACTACCTCTTTGCACCTTTTATGATTTCATAGCAAAGATAATTTTCAATCCATCCTGTTTCCATTCTAGTCCTACATGCCCCACTGGTCTGGGAAAAGTTTTCCTGACAGAGGGATGAAAACAAAAGGGAATTTGCCTGCATTTTGCTGATGTGCAGGCAAGATCTTTCCCAGAATTTCCTTTTGGCAAAAGCAGATCTTTCAATTTACATAAAAGTGACTGTGTTTTTCCTTTTACTTGTACCCTTTTGATTTACATTCTTCCTTATTGACTCACTTCTTCCTGGCGTGTTAAAAATCACTCCTCAAATTCTAGAATGACTAAGAGTACTTGCTGGCTCTTCTTCAGGCAATGCTTCTTCATGACCACACTCTCTAATTCCAGCCGTTTCACCCCCATGACTGGCCTGAAGAACGGGGCTCATTCTGGGGTGGTCCCTGTGCACCTCTTCCCTCTGCAATTGGGGAAGTAAAAACATATTTATGGCACAAGACCCTGTATGGTATTTTAGTGCCTAAAATATTTTAAAATAGTATTATTTTTATAAAAAAAAAGCAAATGTATTAAAGTTTTGGTATACAAGATAGTAAAATGTCAATTTTTAGGAATAATGAATAAGGAAGGCTTGAGGAAGACTTAGAAACAAAATAAATTCAGTAATTTTTTTGTTTTTTAAACTGATAAAGGAAAGCAGAAAGTAATAATAAAAGGATCATAGATTTGGGAACTAGATAGAGCTACCTTTGATGTGAACTCAAATTTTGTAACATATTAAGTCTGTGGCCTTGGACTTAATATTTAACCTTTCTGAGGTTCAGGTTTATGTCTTCTGTTGTTCCCATCTGTAAATGGGGATGGTGACACCTACCCCATTCAAGGCAGTTGTTGTAAGGATTCAAACACAGTAATTCCTAACACATTGCCATCCTGTATGCTTGTTGAGGGTGGGAATGGTGTCTTCTCATTTTGTTTTTCCCATGCTAAAGACAGCAGCCATCTGGTAGACACACAAAAGATGTACATTGAATGGCTGAACAAGGGCAGCAATGTGAATAATCCAGAATAACAGATCATTGGAATGAATGTATTCCTAGTGGGGAAACTTACCTGTGGCTTTCCAAGGAATGAGATTTACATGATCATGGATAGCCAATATTGCAATTAGATTGCATTCCATGGGAACATATAGGTTGAGCAGAAAGCTACTCAAGACCTTGCTGAGCAATTAAGGGACAACTGGCCTGGGACTAAAAACCCTTATAAAAATAAATAGAAGTCAATAACAATGCCAGTCCCTTTATATGCATTCTTTTCTTTTTTTAAGCACTAGAATCAATGGATCTAGGCTGTCATCCACTTACTATCATGCTGCATTGGGAGCTTATCTTAGACCATGGAACTCTTCTTTCGGAATATCCAAAGACAGGGAGTATATTTGGTAGGGCAGTTTGGTAATTTGGGGGTTTTGATTTTTTTCTCTATGAAATCCCTGATCCCAGAGTCTGGAGAAAACTAAAAGCTAGAATTGAGCAAAGATTAATTGGAATGGTGGCTTCAATTTATTCTGTCTTGTTCCCACTGTTCTTACAACAGGTTATTAACTTATTTGGAACTCTGAAGTGAGAATATCTTTGAGCTAAAACTTGGGATCTTTTTTAAGAAATAAGATGGTAACTAAGAGTAAGAAAAATGACATTACCAGTGGTCAGGAAAATACTTATCTTGAAAATAATATTATAGATTATTACTACTATTATTTTTAATGTACTTTATACAGCCAATATGTCTTGCATTCAACCAAAAATGACTCATAAATATTTTAAGGCCATATAGTTTGAGGAGAGTCAATCAAATTTAAACAAAGCACTTGTTTTAAAATGGCATATTTAAATGTTCAGCTAAAAGAACGAGCTTCCTTTAGCCTTAGAATAGCATCATGCTTTCTTTAGTGAAGCCAGTTGCGCCAGGGAGTGAATATGGATCACTCTTAATTTCATTAGTCTATTTATATTACTGCTCATTATCTGAATCATCAAAATATGATGATGATCAGGCTTTTAAGGAGCGTGATTTTTCTTCTTTGGTTTGAAATAGTTCAAGAAATTCATATCGTATCTTACTTGTCAGTGCCTACTGTGAGTGGGAAAAGTAATTAAAGACTTGTGATGGCAAAACATTTCTGTACCTGATGGCATAAACCCCATGGATTTAAGCGATTTAAAGGACTTAGCTTGTTATTCTGTAGTGATAAATATGATGAAGAAGAGAATTGGATTATAGTTTTTAACAGAAAACAAAATAAACTTGTTTATATCTAATTAAATTGATTCATTAGCTATGTTATAATAACTAACACACTAAGGAAAGCATTGTTAAATAATTAAATACAGAGGCAGTCAATATTACAATATTGCATTGTTTTAATCAAAGTGTCAGCTCCAATAATGTAGATGGCCCTGGGTTGTGGACCTAGGACAAATAAAGCTGAAAGGATTTAAGGGGCAGAGATGGTGGAAAAGCAGAGAAGTAAATAATAAAGAGATGGTTCAGTGTTCAGGGCTGAGCTAGTGTTCTGGTACCAGGTCCAAAAATTTGGCAAGATCGGAGGAAAGGGAAGAGCGGAGGCTTATACCTTTTATTATTAAAAGAAAATGTTCCTTGGATATCAACATACATTGGTTGAAATCTTAGTTCCACTGATTGCTTACAGCCCGACCTCAGGGTCATATCAGAGCTAGTTTTCTCATTTGCAAAAGGAGATAATGCTTGCCTCTGATGGTGGTTTCATGGGTTCCCACCATTAGGTGTTATCTTTGGACTGATCTCTCTTCTCCAGGAACTTACATTTGAGTAGATGTGAGAATGTGTACTCAAGTAATGACAGTAGAGTGTGATGGATAGATACAGTGTGTCTGCAAAGTCCTCAAATGACAGAAAGATTGCTTGGACAGGTGAGAGCAACCTGCACAGAGAAGGAGACATTTAATGCTATATATCATTACTGATTATCCAAGGTAGGCACTTGTCTTAGTCTGCTTGGGCTGCCATAATAAAACACCATCCCTGGGTGGCTTAAACAACAGAAATTTATTTTCCTACAGTTCTGGAGGCTAGAAGTTCGAGATCAGGGTGCCAGCGTGGTCAGGTTCTGGCGAAAGCTTCTCTTTCTGGCTGACAGACCCACTGCCTCCTCCCTGCGTGTTCATGTGGTCTTGTTCGTGCTGAAAGAGAGAACTGTCTGCCGTCTCTTCCTCTTCTTATAAGGTGACCAGTCCTATAGGATTGGGGTCCCACTCTTATGACCTCATTTAACCTTAATTTCTTCCTAAAATCTCTATCTCCAAATACGGTCACATTGGAGGTTAGGGCATCAGCATATGAATTGGGCTGAGGGTGGGTGCAGGAGAACACAATTCAGTCCACAGCAGTATGTAGTTAGAAGCAGGCGCCAAGGCTGTAAAGACTAAGGGATGATGGATACAGAATCCACACAGAGAGGCTGCGCAAAAGGAATTCGCAGGCAGGTCGTCTAGTCCACTAGCAATTCTTCACCAGAGTTGAAGTTCTTCACAATAAGGTAACAGTTTTTCTCAGATTAGGACGTTTTGCATATTTGCAACTTTTTAGGGCCAAAAGCAGTCTCTAATGTCAGGCTTCTGGTGTAGCTCAGTGGGACACATGACTGAAGAAATGATGCCGATATAGAAAGAGATGATGGAGAAAGGGGAAGAACCACTCTCCCCTCCATCTTTGATTCTTCCATGGGGCCGGATACACTAACAGATGTTCAATACATGTCAGTTTAATTAACTTGATAGGAAAATCCAAATACATAAAAACCAACTTGTGTTTTTGGCCCAGTGATAACAGAAAGTACCTTCTTTTCAGAAAAAGAAAAGAAAATGGCTGCCTAATATTCCGGGAAAGGTGAGGTATTTGTTAAAATATCTGAAGTACAATGCTTATTCTACAGAAGCTCATCCTTGCTGAGCTCAGTGAAGAGTGGGTGTAAATGTCCTTTCCACTGTCTCTTCTGTGTGCACAGGAGGACTACGTTGTGCCCCGCTCCTTCAAGTTGATTGGGATCACGTGACCCAGGGCTGGCCCACGGGATGTGGGCAGCTGTGATGCAAGCTGCTTCCAGGCCTGGAACTTAAATATTCCTTGTGTGGCCCTCAACCTCTCTCTTCAGGGTTGGTTACACCCTGACTTGGAGACCACATGATGTACATTGTGAAGCTGTTAGGTGGAGGAGGCTCAAGCAACCTGAACTGGCTTTATACCAGTGAGAAGGAAATGTTTTATTGTGTTAAAGCCACTTAGATATCAAATATAGGTTAGCTTATCCTGACTAATACATCACCCTTCCCACGTGTGAGGAAATGCGTTTTCGGTTCTGCTTAGTTCTATTTTATGTTAGTTTTCAAAAACGCTGGTCCCAACCAATGAAACTGACTTAATGACCCCTACTGGGTCCTGATATGTAGTTTGAAAAACACCCTTTGAAAGAATACTAGCGTTCAGATAAGGCAATGCGATGCTCGCCATTAAAACAAGTGGGTTGGATCACATTCTTAAAGACTTTGGCCCTATGGTTCAGACTGATCACAATTAGATGGTTTCATTGTCTTCTTAGGTAGCTAAAATCCTACCCCAGTCTTCTCATCGATTGCTAACAATGGGAACCAAATCTAGAGACGTGCACTTTCCAAAATGAGGCAAATACGCTTAAAACATCGTAAATATTAATGACACACTCCACAGAAAGGGCAAAGGAAATAAGATGTGAATTTTGAAATGATTTTGTGGTTTTTTTTCTTCTTGATCTGTGATGGCTCAGACTGCCTTCTTGGGTTTCATGTTCACGCACCATCTTCAGTCTAGGATTGCCAAACTTTTACTCCTATCTATGGCTTCCTGGAGCAGTCTGCCTGTGGGACATACCTAGGAGTTGCTACAAGTCCAAATGCTCTTCCTTCTTGAGGCTTAAATCCTCGGGGATAAACGTGAAGCCAGTTAGGTGTTGCCTTTTTTTTTTTTTTTTTTTTTTGTGGTACGCGGGCCTCTCACTGTTGTGGCCTCTCCAGTTGCAGAGCGCAGGCTCCGGACGCGCAGGCTCAGCGGCCACGGCTCACGGGCCCAGCCGCTCCGCGGCATGTGGGATCTTCCCGGACCGGGGCACGAACCCGCGTCCCCTGCATCGGCAGGCGAGCTCTCAACCACTGCGCCACCAGGGAAGCCCGGTGTTCACTTTTTAATTTACTCCAATAATTAAGCTCTAAGAAAAGTTGTCCATTCACTGGGGAGCCAAACCTTTTCTCCCTGTGCTCATGGCATTCCCAAGCATGAAACTGTTCCATGAAACTTTGAAACTGTTCTCCAACAGAAGAATGTTGTCAGGGTAGCACCCTGACCCCCTTTTGTTTGTTTTTGTTTCTTTGTTTAAAGTAATATGTTGGTCAAGCAAGACAGTAGTGGGCTTGGAGACAGAAGATCTCTATCACTTCTGAAAAATGTAGGAAGTCTGGATACCCTGGTGTATCCTAGGCTTAGATCTGACTCAGCTCACCCTCCTATTTGTGGGTTTCAAATGATTTTAAACCCTAAGGGGATTTTTCGGTCTATCCTATCTCTACTTGAACTGTTAGGAAAGTTTGATGACAAGGAGCCAAGTAAGCTTTCTGCTCATAATAACTTTTATTTAAAAAAATTTTTTCATTAGACCATCTTAATATTCCAACATAACATGAGGAGCAAATTTAAAACAGATTCTGACCTAACTTCTTCACAGGTTAAAATCCTCTGATGTTACTTAGTTTGGAGGGAAAATGGTTAGTAAATGTTTTTGCCAACATAGTTGAAAGCATGCGGTCACAGCCTTATGTGAAGATTCCACATTCTGTGGATTTGTAGACTACAAATAGAAATGTAAGAAAGTACATAAAAATCACAAAGTGCTAGATAACAAGCAAAGGTACAAATAATTAATACTCAACTATGATGTTGCCATTTACAACAAGACAGTCTACTGAGAGTAAAAGCGATACATGTATGTCAGACATTTAAAAACAGAAAGACAGAAATCATGGTAAAATTTAAAGTGCCATTCTGAGAGGACTTATTTTAGTTACCATAAATTAATCCCTACTACTAGTTCCTTTATGGATTATGAAGAGTGATTATTGTTTAAGGTCACTGATAACTGGGATGAGCTAGAAGTAAAGATAATTAGGTTATTATGGCCATGATGGTTGTTGACATTTGGGAAGAAGTAGAAAGCACCAGTTATAAAGCAGTGGGAATCATCTGAAGCACACAGCCATAGATGTCCATGATATTTCCATTATGGAGAGCCAATTGGGGACAGAAAGATTTCAAAGATTTTGAAACCTCTGCCAAATGAATTAGATA
Source organism: Physeter macrocephalus (assembly GCF_002837175.3). NCBI lineage: Eukaryota > Metazoa > Chordata > Mammalia > Artiodactyla > Physeteridae > Physeter > Physeter macrocephalus. The sequence goes on along the minus strand of NC_041228.1, from coordinate 60,004,563 downwards.
TTCTTCCATTTACATAAATAGAAAACCATCAAAAAAGGCGTTAAAGCAGTATAAGGCCCTATTAATTTGAAATTTAGATAGCAAGCCTCATGGGAAAATATTGGATGGCTGGACTAGAGGCTGTAAGTCAGAGGTAGCAACCTAAACTTAGGCAGGAAAAGTAGAAATGGAGAGTCGTGGGTAGAAAGGATATATAAGGTAATGCAAATGTAGAAGTACCAGGACTAGGCGACCAACTGAGTGTGAAAGTGAAGGAGAAGTGGAAATTAAGAAACGAGCCCAAGATTCCTTTCATGGTGACTGGGTAGATGGTGACACAATTAAAAGAACATAGTAAACAGATATACACTACTATATATAAAATAGGGAAACAACTAGGACCTACTGTATAGCACAGGGAACTCTACTCAATACGCTGTAATAACCTATAATGGAAAAGAATCTGAAAAAGTATATATACTTATATATACATATATATAAAACTTTGAATCACTTTGCTGTACACATGAAACATTGTAAATCAACTATCCTTCAATTAGTAAAAGAAAGAACATAGTAAAGAAGTGGGTTTGGGGATAATGATATCAGTTCAGTTTTGAACCAGTTGAGTTAAAATTTCAGGTTAAACCAAATTTACGACGGTCTTTGAAAACCAGGTCAAAGAATTCAACTTTGATACTGTAATTAGACAAGCTCTATTGAAGACCTAAATTGTGGAATAAGAAAAGTGGTATTAAAGTATACTTTATTGTATATCCAGATACAACTTTTAAGAAAAAAATAGATTAAGAAAAATCCATCTTTGAGAAGCTGCTGATGTAGGCATGGTGATAGCAATAGAAAAATTTAGGAAGGAACCACAGAGGGGAGATTTGACATCATGTCATGTAAGGAACACAGATTCCCTGACATATACAACATCGGTGCCTGAATAAGGTCACTTCTCCAGATAAAGTAAGTCCTGCAGGTGGAAAGTTTGGCAAGGGTACTTAATGGGGGGTGGGTGCCTTCATGAAAATTATAAAAGACATCCTCTCCTGTGGTTATCTACAGCCCCATGTTGGAGCTCAACACCTAGCATGGAGAGTGTGGCCTGAATTTCAGCTCCCACTCACCCTTTTGACCTAACTTCCCTTTGCAGTGTGGGTGTTGGTGCCAGAGGGAGGGTAAGCCTAGATCAGAGAAAAGGAAGGGAGCCATGTTTTGTTTTTCCTTTAAGTAGATAAAAGACTCTCTTGGGGAAGGAAGATTAGACTTTTTCAAAGGGCTTTACTGGGCAGAATTATGACCAGCACATAACTATTTCAAAATGGCAGGTAAATGTTTTAAGTAAATAAAACTGCTCAAAAGCATGACTGACTTTCTTGGGAGACAGTGAACTCAGTCATTGGAAGTAATAAAATGGACTCTGGATACTTAATTGATAAATATTTTACAGAGGAATTCTTCAAGAAAATTCTTTCAAGCCTGTGATTTGATGATTACTTGAGTGTTATGACCAATAAATCTGTGACCACAGAGGCGAGCTGACTGGCTGGAATGGAGGAGACAGAACTTGGGTTGGCTCTTGTAAGAAGAATATTTTCTCAAATACAAAGATTTGGGGAAAAAATAGAAGAGCTCCCTCCTCACTCCCACTTACCTTTTAATGTTTACATAGCTGTATAATGTTTGCTACAGTTGATTATGATTTAACAGAGCAGCTTTGTCCTAAAAGTCCTACTTGCATTGATAGATTATTCTAGTAGAAGTTGATATGGATGAAATCTTGATTTGACTTCGGCCAGATTAAGTGTCTGCATCCCCCAGATTTTCTAATGTAGGTAATTGGATAGCTAGTGTTCATTGGTTTCTGTTTCTGCATTCAATTGCTTTGAATTGGTATACTTCACATCTAGGACATCCACTTTATTTCAAAAGGGGGGGTCTTCAGTAAGACCCAGCTGTAAATAAGTGTACAGGTATCAAGTATCTGTATTTAACTGAAGTAAGAAAGTAAGAATAATAAATATCAAAAACCTCGTTTTCATTGAATATTAAATTAATTGACCAACTAATTTAAGGAAAAGAAACTTATTTTCGAAAAAAATTGTAAGCTTATAAAAATCAAGTTTTTGTCAGACTTCAGCAGTGAAGAAAGTTGAAAGAAAATGGAGAAAGGAAAACAGCTCACTAGGAAGGAAGAAGAGGAACCTGAACCAGCAGGTTAGTTTCACAGTTCATGTTGCTTCTGTCTTTTCAAAGGATAAATAGAAGGTCAGGAAGATAAAAATCCAGTTTCCTGGTTCAGGGGGTTCCTGCACATCTCGGAACATAGTCTACCTTCCAATTCACAGCTCTCATTGGAGATTAGAAACAGGTTCTAACAGATCAGTGTACCTAAGAGTTAATCGTTTTAGTAAAGTAGAACATAGGGTCTACCAATTATGTAAACCAATACCTATCTATAATGACAGCAGTGTAATCAGAATTGTCAGAAATGGAGGAAAATAAACTTTTAAATGATCAGAGGTACTCAGCGAAACAAATAACTTATCACTTAAAAAAATGGATTCTCACTTAATTTATGGGAAATCCATTCATCAAGATGAAAACAATAAGCAGCAGCAGCAACCACCACCCAGTGCCTTTAAAAAAAAACAATCAGTTGTTGTCAGCTTGATCTAACAAGCTAGCTAACTAAACTATTATTTCAATTTAAGTAGCTTTAGTAAGTGACCAGAAATGTGCATCTTTATGATAAACCAACTATTATTGGATTTAGCATACTATCATTGCTACTTAATTGAAAGTATTTTATGTCAAAGTGGAGAAGAAGAATTTAAACAATATTTACTCTGTCTTACGTGGCAGCCTTTCATAGTCTACTGCCATCTGGCAGGAGCATAGTCTAAAACCAGGTTCAGTATTGTAAGGTACTATTGTATCAGTTATCTATTGCTGCATAACAAATTACCATGTGAAGATGGGGGCCTTGTTTGCTAGTTCCCATTGCCGCAGATGTTTGAGGTGTCAAAATGGTGCTGACTCTTTTAAGTACTCATTGCGTCAGACCATTGCTATGTTCTCTGTAAAGACCAGAAGAAGGCCTCTCTCTCCACTCTGACCAGGTTTTTTGTCCTTCAGGCCCCAGAGCAACATTGTTTATGTCTGTGCCTGACAAGGATCTTCCAAAGGACATTTCCTTTATCTTCTGTTGGCAGCCCCTCCATCACAGGGTGTGTTGGTTGATTTTATGTGTCAACTTGGCTGGCACCATGGTTCCCAGATATTTGGTCAAACATTACCCTGGTGTTTCTATGAAGCTGTTTTGGATGAGATTAACATTTAAATTGGCAGACTCTGAGTAAAGCAGACTGCCCTTCCTAATGTGGGTGGGCCTCATCCGGTCCATTGAAGGCCTGAATAGAACTAAAAGATCAGCCTAGCCAGAGCAAGACGGAATTCTCCAGCCTGCTGGCCTTCAAGTTAGAACAGCAGCATCGGCTATCCTGGGTCAACAGCATGCCTGTGTACTCTGCAGGTTTTGAATTTTCTACCCTCTATGACTGTGAAAGCCAATTCTTCATAATAAGTCTCTTCATATATAGAAATACATATTTATGTCTATATCCATATTTATGTACACACATCCTACTTGGTCTGTTTCTCTGCATAACCTTGACTAATACACGGGTCATATTTATTTAATGCGGGTGGGCAGGACACTATGCCATTCTCTCCTTCCTGTCTTGGCACCAGAGTATAAATCCTCTCCCTCCTCTTCTTGGTCTTAGTCAAAACTCCTCAAGTGACTTGATATGCACATCTCTAAAGTTTATTCCATTTTGGACTGCTTTCCTAGGATAGATTCTGAGAAGTGGAATTCTTGGGTCAAAAGCTATGAGTTATTTAAGGCTCTTCATTCATACTGGCAAATTGCTTTCCTCAAATATATCATTATTTGGGCCTTCATCAATAATGAATAGTCACATCTGTATAGCATATTGTTGTTCTAATTAGCATTTCTTTGATTGTTGGCCAAGATGAACATATTTTTATGTTTTTTAGCCATTATTATTTCCTTTTATGAGAATTGTCTTTTCATGTCTTTTTAGTCATTCTTTTAAGGATGAGGATCAAGGACATTAACCCTTTATTTCATATAGTTTGAAAACATTTTTCTCATTTTGTTGCTTGCCTTTACATTTTTGTGAATTTTTCTTTTTGTAAAAGAAATATATATTTATTGTAGAAAATTTGGAAAATACAGAAAATCACATAGAAGGAAGTAAAAATTACTCTAATTCCCCTGGAGATAGTAGCTATTACCAACATTTTTCTACAAATTCTTCTAGTCTTCTGTTGTGAATATAGATAAATATATATACCTAAATATTTCATTTTTAGGAAAGTATAATATTTCACATTTTGCGTGTAAGATTTTCAGTTTTTACTCTAGAATGTATAATGAACATCTTGCCATGTTATTAAATATTCTTTTCTAGCATGATTTATTGACCTATTTCCTGTTGGAAAGTTTTGGTTGTCAGCAATTTTTACCACAGTAAATAGGAATGAATGCCCTGGTAAATAAATCTCTCCAACTATCAGTAGTATTAAATAATAGAATTATAATTTCTTGTGAAAAAGGAGACATATTTTAAAAGCTTCTGATACATATAACCGATCTTTTCTCTGAAACAATTAATATTCCTACAGTAATATAAGAAAATGCTAATTTCTCTATACTCCTAACAATACTTGGCATGACTATTAAAAATAGCACCACAAGAAAATGACTTTGACAATATGTAGGGTAAAATGAGCATCTCTGATATTTCACCTTTCCCTTGACATCCATTCTTCTATTCCTTCCACTAATAATTAGTGAGTCCCACCACAGACCAGGCACAATGCTGACTTCTAAGAAAACAGTAATACCCCCTCCTCTTCCTGAATCATGATCTTCATTTCCTGGGTCAAAAGAAATTATTGGCATGTACTTTTCCTCTCAAGTATCTAAGTATCTCAAGGATACATTGTATCTCCCCTATTTCTCAGTTATGGTACAGTTAACTCAAATAGGACATTCTGACCAGTGTCTGCTCTATTTTGGCCAGTACTCTATAGGATAGTTCCATCTGAGTAACTTTTATTTTTTTAATTTTTAAAATTTTTTTTAACATCTTTATTTGAGTATAACTGTTTTACAATAGTGTGTTAGTTTCTCCTTTACAACAGAGTGAATCAGTTATACATATACATATGTTCCCATATCTCTTCCCTCTTGTGTCACCCTCCCTCCCACCCTCCCTATTTTTTTTTTTTCTGATACATTTCTGATTTTTGTTGAAATCCATGTAATACAGGAGGTATGGACAAGCCAGTTGAACAGCGAGCCTCTGGGAGAAATTGTGAAATAAAATTGAAAAGCAATTTCGGATTATAGAAAGAGGATAGATTTTGAGTAAGAAAGATCTTAGTTCTCACACCTGTACTGTAACTTTGGACAAGTTACTTAGTTGCCTCTTTTGTGAAGTGTGGCTTGTATAATACTTTTCTCACTGAATACAAAATTCTACAAAAGTAGCCACAGAGCAGAGCTAAGCATTTTTGGTATGTTTCGACCAAACTTTGTTACTTGGGCTGCCTCATGTCACTAATCTTATCTCTAGCTTTGCTGCCTTGTGTCTTCTGAGGAATCCTTAGCCTTCCCTGCTGGCACTGGAAGGTGTGGATCTCCACTTGAGGTTATTAATGTGTGCTTTCTTCTCTAGACAATGCCTTAGGTTATGAACCTATCTTCGCCCTGCTCATGCGCAAACCCCTGCTCTGACTGGACCCTGCTTTCCCCAGGGATAAATCGTTTTCAAGGAAACCTATGAGCTCCTTGTGGACAGAAATCATGTCCTGTGTTTTCTCTGTATTTTCATCCTCAGTGCTTACCTTGCACCATGTCTGGCACCCTGCAGGTGCTTGATGATTATCTATTCAATGACTATTCATCTGAACTTGGATGCTAAAGGCTCATGTGTTAAATCCCAGGAGTAATTTTATTTTTCTCTTTTGAATGTCTTTCGTTTGTTTCACCTGAAGATATCCTACATACTTATCAAGACTGAACCCGAATGTCACCTTCTGGGGGAGGCCTTCCGCAGGTCCCCGATGAAGTAAGTTACTCACTTCTCCATGTCCTGAAGCACTTTGTCTATTTACTCCCTTCATCTTCTTGTCTGGTAGACTCTGATCTCCTATTTATCTTTGGATTTCTAGTGCTCAGTGGACAGAAGAAAGTGTTCGATAATTGTTTGTCTGAGTTGGATGGAGAGGAAGGCTATGTTTAATTGTTCCTATGACTTCCAATTTCAGGTTGTATAAAGGAGAAGCTGATTTAAAACGTACTTGAAGGACAGTAAGTAAAAAGAGGCAATGTGCAATAATCGGGGAGCGCAGGGGATGAGGAGATAAACTAGGTTTGATTGGTGGTTCTGTAGTTTATGGGTGTATGTATAGAGACCAACCTTCCCCGTTCTCTGGCTCCCTCTGGTCTCTGCCTGGTGCCAGCAGAAAAGCCACTAGAAGTGGCAGCACATTCCATATAATTTAGCAAATTAGAAATCATGCTCTAACTTTAGAGACATCCATTGATGCTAGAATTCCAGGCACCATGGCAGACTCATGGAAGATATTTATACTTTTCAAAACATACTTGGAAGCCCCTGCATGGAACTGTCCTGCTGAGACAAGTCCATGGGCCTTCCTTATGTAACTCATTAAAGGAAATATGTGGGTAACCAGAGCTGCAGTTGGAAGGCAGAGGGGTAAATAAGGACCAGCTTCAGAATCGAATTGGTTATCTTGAAAATCTGTCACTTCACCCTTGCAATACCTCATAACTTTGTGTTATTAGTAAATTTAATTATCATGCTTTTGATTCAACTTCTCAATCCAAAGATTGAGGTGTTTTTAAAAAGACTGGACTTTAATTTCCTAAGTTTTTTAGGAGATATTTAACCCTTTCCCTGTCAGCATTTCTGAGAAATTTTCATTTATCATATATGGCCTTAGACCATCATGGAATCTGCAGGCATTTTTTTTTTTTCCCCTCTTAACTCCTTTTTTTATACCTGAATGCCCATTTTCCATTTATCAACTTTTTGAAACACCGGACAAAACTAAACTCAAGTATTGAGGCAGTTTTCCCAAGGATCACTGCCTGGAGTTCCATTTCTCACGGAAAGCCTCTTACACTCCTCCTTCACTGTGGGGCTGAAAAGAGAAAGTAAACATTATTGAGGAAAAAGGATTTAGTCTTGGAAAAATTTTGTTTCTCTCAGTATTTCTAGTTTGACCTTGGGAAAAGGAGTATATGTTATTGTTTGCAGACATCAAGTAATCTGTGGGTTTTGAATTTTCTACCAGTTATCTATCCACATGTGGAAGCAACATACGCGGGAAAGGAAAGAATAGGAGACTGATTACTTAATTTTTAAAAAAATAAAACTGATGAGACAGACAGCGAATGATATTCAATCCTACTAAAGAGACTAAGCACAGACCTTAAAAAAAGAAAAAAATTCTTACATTCCTTGCATTGGGATTGTGTGATAGGGTTCCACAATTCAGGGAGATTGGAAATTACAGAACATCTGCAATGAAATTGGTTTTCTGTGGAAAACGGATGAATCACTTACTGCCAATGACTAGAAGAAAAAGCACTTGTTTATGCCCTTATGTAATGAATTTTTATGAGGTGAAGTTTGCTGCTTATAAAAAATACACTTGAAGCTGCTGTAGATGTAAAATAATAGAATTCAGAATTCAGAGCAATGCATTACTGCAAAGACATTCACTAGCAGAATATTATCTGCTTACAAAACACCAAAACAGGGCTATTACTTCTATAATGGAATTAAAAAAAATCTCATCTACCCAGTTGTATTCTAGAAGAAAAAGTATTTAAAGAGACATAGCTGAAATTGACAGCTCCAAAATTGCACGTATTTTCAAAGAAATGTTATTAATTCTCTTATTGTACTCCTGAATTCCAACTGTTTTCCCCTCAAAGCAAGAATACCACAGAACATTTTAAATTAAAAATGGCACTCCTAAGATTCACCACAAAGACAAACTGGGGGTGCTGGCCTCTCTATGGTGTTATAGAAATGAATGTGGAAATCTTCTCACAATAATACCATTAGTTGCTCCGCTTGATGCTTGTTAAGGGGTTCATGATCAAACCCCAAACTCTCCTGCCTTCTTCAAACACTTACTGTTTGAAGAAGGCAGTGACTTCACAGTCACTGTTTTCGGCTGTAGTGTTACAAAACAATGAGCAAGATACAGTCTCTGTCCTCACTGAGCTCACAGTCTATTTTGCCATTGAAGAAAGAGAGTCATCCAATTGAAACAGGAATATTCCGGTAGCTTTGAGAAGGGGCACTAAGAAATACTGCACACAATACTGGATGGGGGTCCTTACTCTCAAAGAATTTATTTGCCCTTTGTACTTGGTCTGGAACTAAGCATTTTTAAAGCAAATAACCATACTTTTCATGAGTGGAAAACAATCGTGGTGTTTTATAATTTTTGCTGATTAAAAAGGCACTCTTACAAATTGTTGGAGATTTGAAAGAACAGAGGCTGTCAGGAGAGGATGGCATTTCCTGAGTGCTTAGGGAATATGTTTACCAGGGAGCCGTCCCTGACACCTCACAGGATGGTAAAGTCTCTGGCTCCACTAATTCAGAACTGTGACTAGATAAAGTCTCAGCTGAAGTTCAAGCTTGCATTATGTCTTATTGGCAACCAAACCATAAAAATACCTCAGAAATGTCAGCATTTCTGTGTCCACATCTGGAAAGAATACAAACTCCTGGGTCAGAACCTGTGTCTTGACTCTTAGTTGAGGACATATGGTCATCTTACAGGCTTAGGTGAATTGATAATATAAAGTATTTATGTCAATTGTTTTGATCTGGTGTACTAGTTCTAGATATTTTAAAGTAACTAAACTACATTCATTTACAAATACTGTACATGCACTTGTAAGTACCATAGAAATACTTTTGGAAAAGGGAGTGGGAACTAACTCTTTACCTTTTTGTTGCCTATGTATTTCTAAGTGTTCGAAAAAAATGTATATGCTATATGGAGTTAGAGATTTAATATGTAATTTATAAATGCATTAAATAATTCAGACCCTTATAAGAGATGTGGGTGGTTGGCCATAAAAAGGGCAGACTATTTATTGTAATGCAAAAATAGCTACTCTAAGGTTTTTAGGATCTTGTATCTCCTAAATTCACACAGTTAAAGGACTTGTTTACTAGCTGTGCAGATGTTTACCTTTGAATTGAAATGAAACAAAATTGGCCAGGAGATTTTAAAGAAATAAGTAACTCGTTTTGGTGTAATTAAGAAATATTGCATGCTCACTGTAGAAAATTGGGGAAAACAGAAAAAGTATAAAGAAAAAAATCAAAATTGAACTATCTATTGTAAGTATATGTGCCTGTTTATCTCATAGTTGAGATCATATTGTACTTAATAACCTACTTCTTTCTTCATTTAAATATTATATTGTAAGCACGTTCTCATGTAATTAAATTTATGTATATTTTTGCATAAAATTTTTTTCCATGGTATTTATAACATTGCATTAATTAAATAGCTCTACCATTTTATTTCCCTTTTGTTGAACATTTGTGTTGTTTCACATCTTTATTATGAATAGTGCTATACTGAACATCATTTCAATAAATCTATATCTAAAATCTTATCGTTTCCTTGAAATAGATTCTTAAGGTCAATGGATATAAACATGTCCACATGTCCACATCCATCTGATTTTAAAATCAGCTTTACTTCCATAGATTTACGTTTTATTGGTTCTGGGATTTCAGCAAAGGCATGAACCAAACCTGTTAATGAGAAGAAGTTACTTTACTGCTAATGAGAAGGAAAGAGAACTACCTATTTAATATTGTACTCCCTGGCCTCAGAAGTGACTTGGTTTAACCTCATTTGACTTGTTTTAATTGCCAGAATAATAACTCAAGGCAGAATTCCATGAAGGCCCTTGCATAAAATTGTGTTTACTTTTTTTTTTTTAAATGACATTTTAAAAACCATACACTTTTTCTTGAAAACATCGAGAGAAAATAAGACCTGGAAAATATCGAGAGAAAATTACGACCTGGAAACATAAAGGCCTATTCTGTCTTGTTACATAATGTACATATGCTTTGAAGGAAAAAAAAAAACATACACGCGAAACACTTGCCAAATTACTTGTGGTGATGAGTATAAATGTACACTACACACTAATTTTGGCTGCAGAGAACCCTGGAACATTAGTCCTATAGCAATATGGCCTATTGGTTTGGCTAAAAAGTCTGTTTGGAATTGCTCTGTTGCTGAAAACATCTTTTCTTTTTTTTTTTTTGTGGTATGCGGGCCTCCCCCTGCTGCGGCCTCTCCCGTTGCGGAGCACAGGCTTCGGACGCGCAGGCTCAGCGGCCACGGCTCGCGGGCCCAGCCGCTCCGCGGCACGTGGGATCCTCCCGGACCGGGGCGCGAACCCGGTTCCCCTGCATCAGCAGGCGGACGCGCAACCACCGCGCCACCAGGGAAGCCCCACATCTTTTCTTAATAGAGTAACACTTCACTTACTGAGCGCTGTTAGGAAAAACAGCTTCCAAAGGAATCAAGTTTTTGCCTTTGAGTGCCAACACATTTTGAAGGCTTCCTCAAGTACAGCAATGTTAATGTCACTGCCTCCTTAACCAAATGATACAGATTGTAAAGTACTTTTATTGATGATCCGAGGTCATTTTTTTAAGCCACTATTACTATTCAGTTATTCTTCAGAGTCTGTGTGTCCCTACTCTAAATGTTACCAGATTAGAGTTTTTAAATTCTTTTTTTCCATTGATACCAGCTTTTCTATTATTTCTTGTTACTATAAACATGCTTGCTTTTTACCAGTGTTCTCCATCTCTCGTCTGTTATTTTTCATCTGTTGGTGAAAGTTCATTAGAAATCTATTCAAAATAAAGCAGCCCTTAAATGGGAACTCAAAGAACTACACCATGGGTAGAGCTTTGGTGCATGAAATCTATGAAAATCTGTTCGAATTTCTCAAGGCTTTGCTGGCTGTGGCCGTTTCAGATAGTGATGCCGTTAACGTACCACAAACCTAAGAGAAATCATAACAATCATGGCTTGTATCGACTGATTATTTGCTGTGGCCTTTGAACTGGTTTTCTTGCTTTTACTCATAACTCTTCACACATTAGTCATTGTGATCCTTTAAAAGAATGTACGTTTGATGTGATTTCTCTGTTTAAAACCTTCCGGTGGTTTCCTCATCCTTAGAATAAATTCGGGTATCTTTTCACCCTGGCCTGCAAGGGCCGGCCCCGGATCCCCTTATCTCACTGCCTCATTTCCCACCTCTCTTGCTTGCTCTGATTTCTTGCTGTTCTTTGAACAGGTGATGGACGCTCACCTGAGACCTTGGGCACTTGCCATTTTCTTATTCTGGCACCCCTTCTCTGCTTGGCTCTCTCCCTCTTTTCATTCAGATCTCTTCAAATTTCAGCTCCTCAGAGAGGACCTCCAGGAGCATGTAATTCAATACAGCATCCCTTGTCACTCTCCCTTCCCTTAGCCTGTTTTATTTTCTTCAGAGTACTTGTAACATCTGAAATGATCTTACAACATGTGTTTATTGTCTATCACCCCTCCAAGAATGTAAACTCCATGAAAGCCAGGGGTTTTGTTTTATTCATGAACACATCTCTGAGCACAGAAGAATGCCTGTAGGGGCTCAAGAGATAATTTTTGAAAGAATGATATGTTATTTAATTCCCATTACAGTCCTAAGAGGCTGACATTACTGAATGCCCATTTCGTAGGTTGAGCAAATTGAAACTCAGAGAAGTTGAATATACCTGTCCATACCCCACAGCCGCTAAGTACTGAAGGCGGGGGAGCTGGGAACAAGGGAGCGGGTCATGCCTTGTGTTCGCTCGGAGGGATGTATTTTATTTTATTTATTTATTTATGGCTGTGTTGGGTCTTCATTTCTGTGCGAGGGCTTTCTCTAGCTGTGGCAAGCGGGGGCCACTCTTCACCGCGGTGCGCGGGCCTCGCGCTGTCGCGGCCTCTCCCGTTGCGGAGCACAGGCTCCGGACGCGCAGGCTCAGCGGCCACGGCTCACGGGCCCAGCCGCTCCGCGGCCTGTGGGACCTTCCCAGACCAGGGCTCGAACCCGTGTCCGCTGCATCGGCAGGCGGATTCTCAACCACTGCGCCACCAGGGAAGCCCGAGGGATGTATTTTAGATACGATCACTGAAGCCACTTGGATACACTAAATACACAAGTAGCGAACCTGACTTGAGAACAAGTTGCACGGGAGAGAAAAGAAAAATGTTACGTGTGGAAGTTCTTACTTTCTCAAAGGGGGGCGCTCAGGGCTGAGCGTTAGGCTCTGGATGCTGAAGTGGAAACACAGGATGTAGCTAAACGCGACCCAGTTGTCGTGAACTTTGGGCCCCGAGGCCGCTGGGGAGTGGGAAGAGAAGCACCAGGGTTCAAGTAAGTCTCCCGGCAGCCACAGGGCAGCAGCGACTAGACGCACTCTGAGGCGGTCACAGCAGCTTGGCCAGCAGGCCTGCGTCTCTGGGGGCAGGTGAAGCTCCCTGAGGCAGCACTAAGTGTACACGTCACCCGTTGACGAGAAGGTGAATGCCAGCTGCCCTTCGTGTGCTCTGTGCCAAATATCCTTAAAAGCAGGGAAAACAAAAGAAGGGAAACTATAAAGGAAAAAGACAGAGAGATGGGAGCGGCTGTGATACCCACCGGGGTAGCCACCCGGATCCTCCTTGGAGGATGGCCCTGTGGCCTCACTGTGGTGGGTCAGGTCCGCAGACGGCCTCAGCCCTCAGTTCCTTCAGGGTCCGCCCTGGGTGCAGAGCTGCCAGGCCTGAGGTCGTGCCCTCCCCAGAGCGGCCACATCCAGTGTCTGAGAGGCGGAGGTCAAAGGCCTGACTACCCTGGCCCCGCCTAGGACATCCTGAAAGACAAAATGCTCCAGAGATCTCCTCAGGGTTGGCCGAGGCTGGCAGGCCCGGCTCACAGTTCTGTTTCCGCTGCTATTCCTGCTTCTTCACCATTTCCTTTCACAGGCGTGGATCCCTAATGCATATCTTATATTGATACTTCTAACCCTTTTCGACATCTGTTTCTGCAGAACCCAACCTGTGATGTTAGGTTTCATCACTGGCTAACAAGATGTCTCTTGGTGCACTGGAACCAAGAGGCAGCCTCTGGCTATCCAATGAGGAGCAGAACAGCCACAGACTCTGACCTCATGGGGGGTTATCACTCAGTGGGGGTGGCAGACGTTAAAGGAAGAAAGAAAAAAAAATTGTACTAAGTGACATTAGGGTCTGTAGAGAAGAAGAAAACCCTATAATATTGACAACCGTTAGTTAGCGTAGGTGTATTGTGTTTTCATGTTTTTAAAATTATGACAACGTGGGCACCTACTCAGCATTCGCTATCAAAATAACACCATAACAAAATTGGTGGTAGAACAAAATCTTGTTAACTTTATTTCATCCTTTCAAATCTGCAATCTAAGACGACCATTTACTTATAATGTCCTTATCAAAGTAGATCACTGGTAAAATAAAGACTCCGGGATAGAGAAGGCCACCATTCTCCTAAGAACACCTGTGGTGAACTGCTTCCTGTCCTGCTTTAGGTGCATGGGGTGTTCGTGAGGGTACGTCAGCCACATTTGAATGCTCGGGAGCAGTATTTCTCCGTCCTGGTTTAGGAATGTGCACATACTCCCAGGCTGACCAATAACTGTGAGCTCCTGGACTTTGCCAGAACTATTAGGCAAGAAGCTCTCAGGCCAGTGGGATCAGAAAGCTGGTAAAATGGAAGTCTTGAGATTCTGGTGGCCGTCGTTTGGCCTGAGAATGAAGCTGACTGAATCCTTTAAAAGCTGGCTTCAGAGAAAAGCTTAAAATTACAATTGAGACATCAGATCTGAAAGTTTGAAACAACAGGTCTTACTATTGTCATTTTATGATGTTATGGTGTCATTTCTGAAAATAAATGCCCACTCATCTCAGAGTCACCACAATCTTTTATTTTTAGAGTCTAACCTCTTTCCAGGAAGTAGCAGAATGAAGGAGCATTCTTAGTGGTCATTTGATAAAAACTATCCATTATTCTTGACATTAAAAATTAAATGCAACGAGTAAAAAAAATAATATGTTACCATTTATATCATATATTTAGAATCATGTGGTTTCCAGTGTGAGTAGAATTTAGTCGTGCCTGGAAAGGAACAGAGGGCAGTGGCTGAGAAGCACGTGTCCTCATGAGACATACCTAAACACTATGCTTAGGATGATTCACGCTAAGGATTTAGACAAAATACAGTTCTCCTCAGAGGAAACAATTTTAGCTTCTAAAGGGCATTCACTTCCGTCATCTCAATTCCTGATTTCAGTGGCTGCAGGCTGTGGACCTCTGTGCCGCACTTAGGACAAGCAAAGGACACATCAAATAAGAAGCTACTCTTCACACAGTAGTAACAGAAAACATGCTCGCAGCCTATGGTGTGAGGCATGGTGGGCCACTCCCCACACAGAGAACACTGTCTGCCGCTGGTGGCCAGTGTGCTGTCACTGCTTGGAGCTCTGGTCAGAGGGATACACCACGAAGAGAGCTTGGCTTTCAACTTCTGGATATTGACAAGTGGTAAGAGGAAAATCAGAAACTCGGCAAAGCTGTGCCAGAGGAGTTCTCTATTCATATACTCAAAGCCTACTTCTCGGACATTTTGGGGCCTGCAAAATACAGAACGGATGCCCAGCAGACGCTCGGTCAAAGTTGCGAACTTGCCCCTTTGAAGGAAAATCAAGAAATTAATCAACCTGCCCAGCTTCAAGAGTCCAACCACGAGATTCACGCACTGCTTGGCTTTCCTGAAGGATGCTACGTGACGGTTTCGAAACAAATCGTAGCATCGTTCTTCTAACCACTTCCCACCGATTGTACAGACGGCATACCAGAGCTTTTGATTTTTGCTCAGTGGCTGGTATCTCAGGTTTGGGGAAAAATCGTTCCTGTACTGAATATTCAAAACTGACTGTCCCACGGTGGCACTTTTAGAGTAGACGGTGAATCTCCACAAGAAAAGCCACAAGAATGCTTTCACCTCTGGTTCAAAGCGGGCTAACAGCCCTGGCTTAAATCCATGAAAGCACTGGGTAAACTGGGACCAAACGAGTTGCTCCAGGGCCTTGTTTAGTTCAAGTGCGTCCAACTGGCTTATTCTTAGCACTCTGTTTGTCCGCTTCATATTCTCATCTCTGGAAGCCATGCCTTCTCTGAAGGTCTCTAGGAAGAAGTACAATTAGAAACCATCATCAAATAGTTGCAATCTTGTACTATCGTCTCGACTTACACTTGGAAAACTGTGACACACAAATGACACAGGACACAGAGGAGATGGGCTTTCAGTAGCATCAAAGCAGCACAGTAAACAATCACTTCTTACTTGGAACTTCTTCCTCTTTCTTCTCTCTCTCTCCTCCCTCTCTCCTTTCCTTTCTTTTCCTATCTTTTCTTTCCATTCTTTTTTTTGGCCCTCCTAATCAAAGGAATGACAAGTTTTAGCAAGTTGCATCTTTTTTCCACAAACTTTCCCCTAGGTAGTCCTCCTGGGTTAGATATTTTAAAGGGAGATGATAAAATCCTGAGGCTAACGGCGATGAGGCTGAATAATAACATGACCTATTAAACACATGAACTTAATATATACAATGAACTATGTGGAACGTTGCAATGGATGGTAAGTCAAGACCTCAGTTTAATTTCCAGCACTTCTACTGACTCCGAAGGAATATTTTCAACAAGTCATTTAATGTGTCTCAAGAACATTTTACATTTGTAAAGGAAGGTAGGAGAAAACAAAATTAACCAGAAAGTATTTATTATTCTAGCACACAGTCATAGAAAATAAATAGTAGCGCAAAGCAACATGAATGTAGCAATGTCATTATTAAGGTGCACATACAGTTTTCTAAGAAAAAGAAACTGACGTAAAAATAGACACTGAGATCATTTCATAAAAACACTAAGGAAACAAATAGGTGCTATAGGGATAAAAATCTTTTAAAATGAAATAGAAAAAAGCTGATTAATGGTTAGCTGGGTATGACTGACTCATTCAAAATGCATTTATTAAATGCCTATTTTGTGCAAATCAGTGAGATTAAACCACCCGGCAGCTACTGCTGTTAAGGAGCTTAGAGATTCTACATTTTACTTTAGGTATTTTACATTTTATTAATGAACTGGCAAATCCAAACTATGATAAAAAATCCCTTTAAATTTAGTTTCTAAAACAGGCCCTCAACACACAGAGCTGGATCATGATCTCTGGGCCGTCAAAAGGCCTTTGCAAGGCCCGAGGCACAAAGGGAACACTGAGCTACAGATGGAGGCAGGGATCCCGGTGAAGCTCACTGCCGCCAGCTGTGCAGCAACTGTGACCTTGGTCAAGTCATTTTACCATGTCTCTGTTTTGGTTTCTTCACATACAAAACTAAGGACCGGAGACAAAATGACCTCTAAAGTTCTTTCAAATTCTATTATAATTTTTTACAAAATTATACAAAAATAAACAAAAATGACTACTAAATAATAGGGGGTTTAGTGCTGTTTTCTTCTCAAACCAGATCCATGACAGGAATGCTTCTCACTGATAAATGGGGTAGGCGATCTCAACTTTTTCCCCCTTCCTGCAGCTCCCTCAAGACTTGACTTGGCAGCCTATAAGCTACAACGGTGGGGATTTTGGCTGCAAGTTCTGTGAAATCCTTGCCTCGTACTAGCCAGGAGCTACAGGAAAGAAACAAGGGGATTAGGACAGAGTGCCCTTTCTTCTCTGTTTTTCTAATCCATTCATGACTCTATCCCCTCCCAGCCTTTTCCTCATTCTGGCTTCTCTCAGCTCCCCGTTGTATGACATGTAATTGGTCTATCTTACCTTTTGCGTCCTTCAGTGCATTTCCCACATGGCAATCCTAAAACACAAGCCTCCCCAAATCTACCCCCAGGCTGCTTTCCTTCTTAATGCTTCAACCTCTAGTCACAAAGTGGCCCCCTCTCTCGTTCGCTAGTGGACATATGCTGTCTGTTCCCGTCACCTGGAACAGTCTGCTCCCATTCTTTTACTGAAAAACTCACATGATACTACGTTTTTAAGTACTAGCTTAGGGGCCACTGCCTTCTGACCCTCCAAATATGAGTTAGCTGCCTCTCTAGCTATCCCTTTAGCACCCTGTCCTTCCTCTTTCTTGGCCTTTATGTATTTACTGTTCGTAAACTACTTTTGTGTGTGTGTGTGTGTTTATGTGGTACGCGGGCCTCTCACTGTTGCGGCCTCTCCCGTTGCGGAGCACAGGCTCCGGACGCGCAGGCTCAGCGGCCATGGCTCACGGGCCCAGCCGCTCCGCGGCACGTGGGA
>NC_041228.1:59945497-59986985 GCF_002837175.3 Physeter macrocephalus | reverse complement strand
GAACCCGTGTCCCCTGCATCGGCAGGCGGACTCTCAACCACTGCGCCACCAGGGAAGCCCCGTAAACTACTTTTTAATTGTCTATTTCCTCCGCTAGAGGATAAGCCCTGTTGCGAAGATTCAGTCTTGTCACAGCTGAATCTTAGCAACTAGTGCAGTGCCTGGTACACAGACCGCCTCCTGCAAATACTAGATGAGTGTAGGGAACACAAAAGTCTAGGGTGGGTGAAGGGTAGAAAATACAAATTCCCATCCAAAAACCTTTAAAACTATTTCAAGTTACCATATCCAGACTGTTGATTACTACTTCTTTCAACATGTTTCTTGTGCATCTGCTGTTTCCCAATGAATGTGTCAGAGCCAGTGATAAAATGGGAGAACAGACACAGTCTCAACCCTTGCGGAGATCATAATCTAGTGAGTGGGAGGAGGGGGAAAGGAAGAGTGTGCTGCACAAAATAACACACAGGCGATTACAATAAGGTGTGACAGGTGATGTGCAAGGGGAACTTCACAACATTTTGCTGCAACTAGACCTCAGAAGGTCCCAGAAAACTTCAGGGGGGAGGCAAGATCTCTGCAGCCACCTGAAGGATCAGCAGTGTCAGGCAGGTAAAAGAAGGTAGGAAAACCACTCCAACCGAGGGAACGCTAGGTGCCAAGGCCAGGAGGGGTCAGGACAAAAGATCAGGCTGGAAAGGAAAGTAAAAGACGGAAGCTAAAGGCTCTAAAAGCCAGGCTTGAGAAGGCTGCATTTTATCAAGAAGGTAATGGGGGAGCCACTGAATGGCTGTGAGCAAAGAACTAATCATTGCATTTTAGACAGCTTGTTCTGGCCACATGGAGAATGGATCAGAGGCTGAAAGACTGGAGGCAGAAAGACCAATTAAGATGACTGTTTAACATGATTTAGAGAGAAACTAATGATGGTCTAAATTAGAAAGGTATCAATGGGGATGAAGAAAAGTAGGTACCTTTGAAAGCTTCTGAGGTGGAAGAATGGACACGACTTAGTGAGAAGTAAGCCAAGAATAACTGACTTGAGTAATGGAGTGGATGGTAGTCCAATTCTCTGAAATAGGAAACACATGCAGAGATATAGATTTGAAGGGAAAGATAATAAATCTGAGTAGTTTTAGAGATCTGAGGCTCCTGTGAGACAGCTAAGTGGAGAAGCTCAGTAGGCAGTTATGGGGATATGACAGGGAAAATGTGGGTGGAGATTTTGAGTGTGAGCCCCCTCTCATGGGACCGATCTATTTTAAATTTACTTGATCTATTTAAATGCTACAATCAGGAAGGCAGTGGTCTACAGATAGGTAGATCTTGTCCATTTACAGCACATTCAACTTTCTTTGTAACAACATCACCTTATTCTCATGGTTTCCTACTCCAGCTACTGTGGCATTTCATGGGTTACGTTCACTGCTAACACAAACCTTTGGCCTTTCAATCTCTCTCTGCTGGGGTCTTCGCATCACAGTCCTGTAGTCTCTCTGTGCTTCTAGTCTAGCGCTCTTCAAACCTCGGCACTCATCATGTGGAGGACTTGTTAGATTGCGTCCCTCAGTTCCAGATTTTCTGATTCAGTAGGCCCGGAGTGGGAGCCAAGAATTTGCATTTCTAGCAAGTTCCCAGGTGATGTTGCAAATTACTGGGCTAGGCCATTTCAAAGCTGACTTCATAATTTTGTGGTCACATCTATCACCCATACAGCTTGCGCTGCATGCTGGCCTTCCCACTCATTTCTGCTTGGTTTTCATTCCTAGATCTACAGAGGTTCTTACAAATCTTCACTGATTCAGGCTTTCTCTTTCTGCTATTAAGTAGTCCTTGTGAGATTGAGACCATTCACAGATTCCACAATTTCTATGAGCATCAATACATCCTAGCCCTGCCAGGTGCCTGGGATGCAAAGATAAAGTCTTGTCCTGGCTCTCACCTTAAAGACCCCCACCAAGGTCTGCAGAAGGGAAGCAGGCAAGGTGATGGACAAGCCGGGCATTAGCGAAGGTAGATGGTATTGCAAGGTTCTCAAAGACACTACATAAATTTTAAAACTATCTCAATAGAAAAAAATCCCAAAAGTTATGTAAAAAATCATCAGTGATTATTTTTCTCACTTTTTTTTCTGCAGTTTACAAATCTTCTCTAATTAACATAACATTTATGTAATTAAGAAAAAACTAAAACATTATTTGAAAAACCTCATAAGCAAACCAAACTCTGTAAGTTATTCATTCTTATTTACCAAATCATGTCTTTTTTACCTCATTATTGTCCCTGGGATAAAGTACAAACTTCTTAGACCTAACCTAGCTCAATTCTGTCTCCATCTCTGTAACCATATAACCCGTTATTCACCAAAGAACCTTTATTTGCAGACTATCCTTCGGTCCTGCCTTTGTACCTTTTCTCATGCACCTAAAACACTTACCTTCCCCAGCGACTCCTCCTACCGCCCTCAACCATCTGCCCTTCACATTCCAACCCAGTTACAAGATTTTCCACGAAACCTTCACAATTATCTCCAACTCCCATTGTCAGCATTTTTAACTCTGACAGCAATTGTCCGTGTCACATGCTTGAGCCCTCAACTCTCTGTACTGTGATTTCAGTTGTGTGAATACATCTTCTCTCCCTAACTTGACCATAAACTAGTTAAAGGAAAGTGTCCCATCCTTGCTTCTCAAAGTGCTTGCCACCCACAAAGTGACTGTGATACCTAACTCAGTTTTCCTCATGCAAAATTGTACAATCGTTCAGGACAGGTGGGAATACGGTATATGCAGCGCTTCTACTGTGACAGTGTCAAAAACTCGGCGTCTTCCCCAGGTTTCGTATTCTGTGGTCAGCAAGATAAGGCAAACTCTCTTATTTGTAAAAGTACTCCTGAAAAAGCTCGGATCATACTGGACATCAATATCAAGTCCAACACTACCAGTCCCCTCCCCTCACCCCTTTCCTGCCCCCAACATTGAACTGGATGGATTGCTATCCTTTTCAGTTGAGGGTCAGATGAGAAAGATGGCTTGTGTTAGAGCACCAGTTGTGCCAATTTATGTATCTTCAGATATTAGAGTCACAATCAGTTCTCAGTAATCTTATAGAATTTACCACAAAGACAGGCACATAGTAGTTGCTTAGTAAAGATTTGTTGATCCCATATGCAGTGGAATGAGTAGTTTGGTAGTGAATCTGTACTGACTGAACATTGCTGAGAGCATCTAGATGAGCTGGAGGCTGAGGGGAGCGATCTCTTCTCAGGTTCCTTACTTATATGTAGGGAGAAACTGCTCAGAGTGGCTTCTCAGAGGAATCATCTATTTCAAGTCCCTCATTTCTGGAGGAATCATACTGACGGACATTTAGTAAAGACAGGAATTTTTAATGGCTGCCAGAAAAGAAGACTTAACACACTCTCTAATCAATCCAATATTTAACAATCCTTATTATCAAAAAATTCTTTCTTATCCCTTCTGTTACAGTTTAACATTTTTTTTTTCCTTTCCTTTTCTTCGCCCCAGGACTGGCCTCGGTGTAGATTAAGAACAGCTGGGCTCGATCTCCTCCCTACAGAAGACTCTTTACTAGAGCAGAGGACTATTATTAACTACTCTTTGGCCTTTGCTCTTCCAGATGAATAATTTGTTTCTGTTTTTTTTGTTTTAGGTTTTCGTTTCCAACATTTTAGTCATTTTTTGTGACTTCTTTTAGTTGTAAACATAGAACAGACGCTGTCCATTACGCACCATAGTTTGTTAAAGTAGAATAGCCTTCCTATTGCTCTATATTCTTGTCTGGCAACTGTGACAGAGTAGAAATACCAGGTTTAAAATCAAATGGACTTGGGCTCAAGTTCCAGCTTGGTCATTTAGTTGCTATGTAATCTGAAAAAAGTCATTAGCATCAGATTCTTCTAGAAGTTGGAAATGAACCACTACCTGACAACGTTGGTAAGATTAAAGCGGATAACGTTATGAAAGTGGTTTGGAAACGGGAAAGCAGTATTATTACTGTATTATTGCTACTTTGGTTAGGGATGAGCATAAGAAGAAAAAGACTTGGTGGATTTTACCAAATCTCATTTCAAAAGACTGAAATCTTCATTATTACTCATCTAATGCCTCAATCGACCTGTGGTAGGATAATTTTTTTTCCCCAGGAAATACTGACTACACCATTAAAACATAATTGGGGCAGTTACACAGTGAACATGATGTCACCTTGATGTGGGGGCCGGACGGGAAGGGGCGAGACATGGTCCAGCGGAACTCATCACACCATTCACTTGCATCTTATCTGAGAGGAGATGCTGGGGTGGGAATCCCGAGAGAACGGGGGTGGGTGCCAGCATGACCTGCTCTCTGGGCTGTTTCACCTGCATCCACGTGGCTGTGCCTGTTGATCCGGGAGCAGAGAAACCTCCAGAATGCACAGCAATAGCACCTGACTCTACAGTGCTTCGCTGAACAGGGCCTGATACAGGCAGTCCAAGATGGGCATCCAACCTTGGTTTCTCACCAACACACTCCATTCAGTTCCTCCTCCCCTACCCCACTGCTTTCTGGCAGGTCAGTTATTCTAGAATACTGGCTTTAGAGAAGGGCAGTGCTCAAGAGTAGAAGAAACTGATGAAATCGAAATAACTAGAAGTTCAATTCATCTGATTACAGAACTTCTTCCTTCCACTGTCATACAATAATATTTGCCCATAATGGGTGTAGAACACAGAAAAATGCCCTAAGTGCCTTAAAATCACATAAAGTTATTCTCAGTCTAATGTAAGAAGTTGGCGTTTCAGTGAATTCTAATTCTCTGACAAATGGCTACTCAATTTAACCAATATTTATTAAGTGCCGACAAAATGCTGGGCATTCTCCTAGGTACCAGGGATTCGGTCCAAATAGTTTAAAGTCTCAGTTAACTTCTTTTTAGTCAAGCATTTCTAAAGAAATATGATGCTATGGTAATCAAGACTAGCCATTGATCTCTGAAGCAAAGAATGGATCTCAAAATAGGAAAACACTATAAAGGGTCACAAAACTCCCCGGGGCAGAAAAGAGAAAAATTGCATTTAATGTTGTGCAAACTCCAGAAATATGCAAGCACTGACACTGGCCATGGTCTATCTGGGAAACACGGGGAAGGGTTCCAACAGGAGCTGTGTCCTTCGTTATTTAATCCCCATCAACGTCTTTGCACTTGTTAGGAAGTAAAGAAACAAGTCGTCTGCTGTGACCGAGCTTAACGGCCTGGCAGGAGAGACTGGCTGAAGAGTCAACACCCTGCAAAAAGACCCTGTTTTAAGGAAATTGCATTGATTTTGTAGCCATGAGTAACCACTGAAGAGAAGAGACATAACAGGATATAAATTTTAAAAGATTAATCTGATGGTGGAGTTCAAGAAGTTGAAGAAAAGGAAAACTGCAATTCTGGAAGACCAGTTACAGGACTTCTGCAACCTTTCAAGGGCCTTAACTAAGGTGCTTATTAATAACTTTCTGAACAAGTCATAGTAATTTAACTTGCTTCACTGACAACTATGAAAATAAAAAAGATTACAGTGTCCTCACATTTTCGAATAAAAAATCCCCAACTCTTCTGGTAAACCAATGCTTTCCTGACTCTGTTACATTGATTGCTAACCACACCCAACTATTGGTCAGTCTACTTCTACTTTCAAGAGTTTAAGTATTAAAAATCCTATATTATTGGTTCTTGTAGGTTACTATCTAATTTCACAAAAGTAGGCTCAAACTTGAATAGTTAAAAAAAATACAAGCTAATCTGTTTTCAAAAAAGTTGGGATTCTTTTGAATTGAAACAAACACCATCAGATTTAATTCAGATTGATTTTTCCAGAAGGCCAGAATCAGGTGACGCTTTTTCCTACTCTGCCACGAAATCTCATTCTTTTAATACACAATCCTATCAACCTCTTCCTCCCCACTCCCCATTTCCCAAACTATACTAAGTTAAGATTCTAAAAGGCTAACCCAGGGGGAAACATTTACAGCCATGCAAAGAGACTTATACAATAATTAATTAAAAGTATAATTGGCACTAAATAAATTAGTGTTTAGTGAAGGATACTGCTATGTTAAGGATATGTGAAAAAGATGCTTAAGGCAAAAATCAAGACCAGATAAAAAGTATAGCACCTACGAGGGTTAGTGTCATTAACTTGTCACATAAATATGTTTAAGACAAAATGATCTAGCACTAAAAACTATTAAAAAGGTCTCCTGCTGGTATTTTATCACTAGACAGGTCACACTGCTTTTCTTTCACGAGAAAAAAAACCTGAAAATTCGTTTACTAAGAGCAGCGATATATAACCTTATCCCTTAAATAACTCATGCTTTCTTTTTAAGCTTTTCATTCCCCAAATAAAACTTTGTCATCTATATTGCATTCCAAAACCAAAACAAATGATTGTATCTCACTAAAGAGGGAAGAATTGTTCAGGATGTATTCCAGAGCTTTTATTGAGTATAGTACAAATTATGAATGAATATATTTTATTTAAAAACATGTTATTGACAGAAATCTATCAATAATAATGTGGGTATTGTCAAGGGCCTGTCAATATTAATGTAATTATGATTAAGAGGATAACATGGATTTTTAGCTAGAATACCAAGTAACATCTCCTACATTACTGCTATCAATATACACATTATTATTGACCTGTTCCGAGATGCTCAGTACTAGATGTATTACCATTAGGCATGTTTTGTCAATGCATACTGCCGACAAAAATTCCACACTTAAATTTACAGTCCTGTAAACTTTGTCAGCAGAAACATGTGATTCCCAAGTAATCGCTAAGGTTTCAAACCCATCCATGCACCCGCTCCCTGCCAGACTATCCTTTTCTAGAGCCACAATAATCAACTAATTTTTAGTATAACAATGTTGCTACCACACTATCCTAAAAGTTCTAGTAATCAAAATGGATGAGACCATTTTTGCCTTTTAGGTTTTTAAAAAAAATTTTTAAATCAGCATTTCATATTAGGAGGTTATATGAAAAAAGTTCTATAACCCGAGATCTTAAGCTTTGCACCTATACCCTACTAGTTTATTTCCTTTGTGTAGTCAGATAGATTTACTGTCCATTGTATTGAAATCAATACTAATAAATGGGACGTGCATCAAAGAGAGATTTAACAGGACACTGATTCCCAGAACACATTTCAAACATGAGCAAAAGAGAAAAAGCTATGGCTGGGACCCATTAGAACACAGTGACCTCTGGCACTGTGAACAGGCCTAGAAATCAACAACTGTAAGTTCAAATCCCACTTCTGCCACAGGCCTGCTAAGTGACTTGTCACTGCTCTTTTGTTCCTCTCTTTCGTCAAATATGAACTAAGTCTCAATAGTTTACAGATATCTGATGATACAAATCCCAATTGTTCTCATTTGGATACAGACAAGACATGCAGAATTTGAAAATTCCCTTATGGACACTAGATCTCTGAATTACTCTTAACTTAAATGCAATCCTCATCAATTTCCAAATAGAATTTTTCTTTTTGGGGGTGCTAGTGGGTACGCAACAAAATGTCTTTAAAATATATCTGAAGGATAAAGTTCAAAATAGTATACTTTTCTCAAAAAGACGAACAATGATAAGTAACTTGCCTTAGCAGAGGGTAAATACTCTTTTTATTTGGAGAGAGTTGGGAATTCAACTCAAAGACTACAATCTTCAAGACTATAATTAGTCTTACACAATTGAGCACCTTACCTATTTCACTTACGGTTATTTACTCAAGTATCTACAAGTAACACAAAATACTTTTTTTTAAAACCTGAGAACAGAATTGCCCATTACTTCGGCCTCACTTCACAAATACATTTTTAATTAGACAGCACCGCACTCATAATCTTTTCTTTCAGAAAGTTGATACTTCTGAGTCTTTGAGAAAGAAAGCACATTGTGGAAATAAAGAGCAGATGTCTGAGTGAACATGGGGGAGGGGAGTTAAACTGCTTCTGATTAGTTCTGTATTCTAGCCCAGGTTTACCAAAAGGCTGTGCGACTCTGGGCAAGTCATTTTACCACACTATGCGCTTTAGCAGTTAAAAAAAAAAAAAAAAAAAAAAAAAGCACTGTAAAAAGTCCACCTCTCTAGAATCCTTATAGGATTTTAGGAAACCTTGGAAGAGGAAGAGAAAAAAATAAAAGAACAGTCATTTCCAACTGCAGAAATGGTTCATGTTGAACATGAGTTTGG
Organism: Physeter macrocephalus; assembly: GCF_002837175.3. NCBI lineage: Eukaryota > Metazoa > Chordata > Mammalia > Artiodactyla > Physeteridae > Physeter > Physeter macrocephalus. Next base: position 59,978,736 of record NC_041228.1, on the reverse strand, counting down.
AAAAGGCTAGAGAAAGCGGATAAATCAGAACGGCGGTACCCATGAGACACACTCAATCCTCATGGAAAAAAGTAGCGAAGTCTGATGGAAAAGAAGACCAACCAATCTTTGAGTTTACAACTGCAGTAAACCTACACCACTTACTTTCTGGTTATGAAGTGCTAATAAGCAACAACCACAGCTAAGTGTCCTTTGCAAAATTAAATATTAAATCATTTAATCCTTACAATATTATGAAAGAGGTTCTTTCAGTATTTTTGTTTTAAATCAAGGAAACTGAGGCACAGAGAGATGAGCTGACTTGTATGAAATCACACAAACAGAAGTGGTGGAGCCATGCTCTGTACCAGCATCCTCTATGGACAAGGTGATGATGGACCTAAAAGATGAACATAAACACTTCAGTATGGCACTGCAGGACATGCAGATGGTGCTATTTTAAGTGGCTAAGTACTAAGAGATGAAGATTACAGGCATGAACTACAGAAAAAATTGCAATCCAAGGACGAACAAACAGCAACCACATGAAACTTAGAGAGCAAACAGATCTTTAAGTACTCGATAAATCTGGAAAAAAACCTGAGGATATAATTGCCTAAGAAGAGAATTCTAAATGACTTTAAGATTATTGGAACACAGGTTTAATTGCACATTTTATGGCACTTGAGAGCATGTGAGAAGAGCCAGGAAGGAACAGAGGTATTAGCAATGGAAAAGGAGGAAGTACCATGGGATAAATACTATGTATGAGGTACTAGACGTTTTCTTTACAGTTCTTTACCTCATTTAATCCTCATTACACGGTAAATATTATGCCCATTTTAAGAAATAAAAAATTAAGAGAAGACTGACAACCTGTTTAAGGTCAAGCTGGCGCTTAGTAAATTTCTGGTAAACACTAGAGAAATGGTGGAACACACAAAAGGGAGTTAGTAGTATGGGTATTTGGTAAGCTTGGATCAAATTCAATCCCACAGAGCTCGAAGCAGAATTTTTCCCTCATGATCTTTCCGAACACCAGACTGCCAGTCAAGCTCTCAGGACTGTAGAGAGGGAAGAAATTCAAGGAATCTGGTAAAGTTGCCCGAGTTGCCTGGGATGCACCTCGTCTACTTTCCGAGTCTTTCCGTGTGGTCAGAGAACCATTCAAAGAGACTCAATATCAAATCTGAACCAAAGGAATATGGGGGTGAAAAAAGGAGGTGCAAACATTCATTTAACTATTATGAACACATACCATACACAAGGTAGAGGCAATGCCAACTCACCTACCTGACACTGGAAAGGAATGGGTATACATAATCAAAACAGAATTACTCCAGAGTTCTTGGTTTTCATGTTTTTATAGTAAGAAGAAAGAAAAGAAAACTGGGATGAAATTTTACCTCACCTTATTGACAGGCAGGTAAGAAGGAAGAGCTCTGGAAAATAAAATGAAACAAGGTAAAAAGCAATCTAGAAAAGGGCATTTTGATTCCAAGGTGGGAAAAGGTTGGGAAGTTAACAGCCCACAATGGAAAGTACAGAGGGTGCTAGACATCCTCTTCCCTGCTTCCACGTCCACATCCAGAAATCACAGCGATGGCACTTGCAGTGCCAGGATTACAGATGTGGGGCAAGTGCGGGCAGTCTGGGGCTTTTCTCCTGAGGTTTCTTCCACTTTCCAAAGGAACTGAGGAGGAACATGGAATGTTTAGAAACTGCTGTCATTTCACAGTGAAGAGAAAAAAGGGAACGTCCAATTTGCTTCTAGGTTGTCCAACCCAGATAATCAAGGGAGGAAAAAAAAAAAGAGCCAGGGATTCAGAGCAGAACTTTCGTCCAGAAATAAAGATTGTGCATATTGCATACTTTTTCCTGTGCTAGAGGAACCGGAGCATGGTGGAGTGCAAAGAAGGCAAAGAAACTTAAAATATACTTGACGCTGTGAGGAAAACATGGGGCCAGGACTTGGAAATTTACTAGTAACGTGACGTTAGGTAAGACTGCTAACATCTTTACGGTTCAGCTACCAAAAATGGAAAATGGAAAACATCTGCCTTCCCTATTGCAAAGACTATTATGAGCTTCAAATATAAGCAAAAATTTTATGGCTAAAATTTTAAAAAGTAGGGGGAAAAGAGAAAAGGAAGTACGACTCTGTTCAAAAAGAAACTTAAAATTTGTATATATTAAATAAGGTTGAATATAGACAGGTTTGTGGCTTTTGGGAATGAATTATCTGTGAACATATACACTTTATTATTTAAAAAACTGTAATAATCAAAGGAATGCACCTTGAATACAAATGAAAAATTAACCAAAGAAACAAAATTTTAATGTTAGAAGGCAACAGATCATCTAGTCTAAAATATGAATTTAATCTTCCTAACGGGATCCCTGTTTTTCAAGCAGAACAGAAAAAATAGCTGTTCTTGTAAAATACTGCTGAGCGTCTGCTTGTTTCATCTCTCCTCTACATGGCTCCAGTAAATTTCTACAGAAGTCCTCCTATGGAACAGTTTTAAAACCACAGATTGAGGTGCTCCTCCTAATTTCTAAAAATGAGGAGAATAAGGCTAAGAGGTAGACCTGGTCAGGAGTAGAATTCAATTCTCTTGATTTAGTCTAGCATGTTCTCTACTATGTCCTGTTACTTCTATTTTCTTTCCTTTTTTTTTTTTTTCTTTTTTAAGGAGAAAAATAAGGGGTTCTCCTTTTCACTTGTAAATAATTCCTAATTCCACTCTCTCTTTGCTTCCAAATCTCTTTATGGCCCCAAACCATTCAACTCTAATCTTTCTGGATACAAGTAATGGATAATACGGGCAAGATCAGGGAGAAGATAAAGTGAAAAAGAAAAAGGAAGAGTCAGCCATCCCAAGATTATTCTGTTCAGGCTTAACTAAAGGTAACTCATTATGGGAAGGTATTCAGGCGTGGTGTGGATGGAACCTCAGCCTCCCTGTAATCGCTTGAAACTGTTCAGGTATAAAGTGTTCCAGGGACATCATAGAATACAGACATGTTGTGAACGGTCAACAACTTGGTCTGATTCTGTGAACAGCCCTTTCACTAAATGCAGTATTTTTGGAAAATGGGACCTAAAGAAATAAGTAAACAAACAATGAGTTTTAATTTAAGGCCTCAGAAGAACAATGATTTTCACATTCTATCTCTTATCAGAAATGAATGTTAAACATAACACGCTCATGGCAAGCAATTTTCTAAGAAAATTCTCAGTAACTTTTTGTCCCCCAGAAAATTAAAACTGCTTTTGAGTTCCTAGTCTTTCAAAAATGTTGGAAACTTAAGCATACTCAACTTTTTTGGTACCAAACATAACATTTTACATGAACCATCAGATATTAAAGTTGTGACCCTGAATAATTCTTAAGCCTTTCGTAACAGTTAAATTTCACCACCGCCAAGTGCGGGGAAAAGATTTCCAAGTGTGTGTCTAGAAAGTCACTTCGCAAAATGCAAAGGAGCTCAAGTCTAGCTGTGTTTTTTTCTTTTTAATGGTGCGATCCTAAGACTATTTTTAGGAGTTTACGTTTGTCCCACTGCCTTTCCCAAAATCAGATTGTGATTGCCTCTTCCAGGAAGACAGGAATACAACAGGGAAACAAGTAAAAGGCGATAATTACAAGGTCGTGAAACTCCACGCCCTCCCAGCTGTAAGCAAGACCTCAGGTCCGCACTCGGGCGACACTGACCTTAGGAGTCTGCGAAACGCCCCGCTCCAAGTAACTGTTCCTGAAACACTCTCTGGGAAGATTGGCTTTTCCTAGCAGAACCTGGGCTCTCCAAGCTTCCGGAACTCGCGAGTTTACGTAGTGACGCAGCACCCGGAAGTGCCTGAAAAAAAGGGGAAACTAAACCAACGAAAACCACGCTTCAGCGCGCCGCGGAACAGCGAATGTCCCTGTGCCGAAGGCCGAAGGGCCGAAGAGCCGAAGAGGACACCCGCGCGCGGTGATTGGTCGGCTGGCAGTGGAGGAAATCCGTATCTGATTGGCAGGCGAGTGGCGAACGCGGGGGGGCCTGCGCGTGGAGAGGCCTCGGTGTCAGGGGGCCGCTGGGAAGCAGGGGTTCTCGAAGGCAAGGTTTTCCCTTCCCTCGGGCGCCGGCAGCTGGCCTCCGGACAAGCGCCGCCGAGTGGCGGCGGGGCGCCTCCGCGTCTCGGGGGCTCTTCGCTTGCCCCGGGTGGAGGGCCCACCGCGGGAGAGCTCCATTGGGAAGGGAGCCTCCGGCTAGCGCGGCAGCATCCGGGCTGGGGCAGTTTTGCGGCGCGGCGCTGCCGTAGGGGTGGGGGTGGCGGGGGGCAGGGCTTGTTGGCCTCTGCAGGCTCAGGGAGGCAGGTGGGCCCGTCTAGTCGGCCATCCACCCTGCAAAACCGCGGCTCGGGAGGCCCTACCGGGCGAAATGGACGCGCTCGCAGCATTGGGGGCCGTGAGCTTCCGGCCGCAGGGTCGGTGTGACTCACCCCAGAGCTCTTAGAAACACCGACAGCCAGGTCGCCCAGTTTTGGGGAAGTGAGGGGGGATTTCTAGGACTGGGGCCCGACGGAAGGTATTTTTTGAGCGTTCACCAGGCAATTATGTATAGCCGGCGTTGAGAATCGCCACTGCCTACTCATGGATGGCACTGTCGGGCTGGTTTGCTCTAAGGTTTGAATGAAGTCAGGTGCGTAAAGTTTCCTGCACACAGTAGGTCTTAAAAACGTTTGAGCTCCTGTCTCCCCTGCCCCGCCTTCTCGCCAGGAGCAATCAGTCCTACAATAGCTGTATTGGTAGACATTGGAGAGCTCATCCTGTAGAAGCGGTGATGCAAGAAAGCTTTGGGTTTTTTTGGTTTTTTGGTTTTTTTTTAATTATCTCGTGGAACACTTGTTATTCAGAATTTAAAACATTATAGACAAGATAAAAGAACATTTCGCAGTGAAGTCTAATACTGTTCAAATTCATTTTTACCTGAAAGATAACACAGTTAACACCACAGATACCTGGAATTTTCTTGTCTTCCATACATTAAGGAGTTCTCAGTTCAGGCCTCGGAGAATGATGGTGATGGTTTCTCCAATTAATGAAATTCCCACTATAGGAACCAAGAGTACAAGTGATATAGAGTAGGAGCTCCAAGCTGAAAGGGTGTGTAGTTCCCTTAGGTACAGAAGGGGAGGTTTCTGCAGAGCTCGAGTTGGCCAGCTAGTAGCCACTAGCCACCTGAAGTGTGGGTAGGCCAGACTGAGATCTGCTCTAAGTGTAAAATTCACACTGGATTTCAAAGATAAGGTATGAAAAGCAAAGATTGGATACTATTCATTTGTTATATTGGTTACATGTCAACATGAGACTATTTTGGAAATTTTAAAATTACATATGTGGCTCCCGTTACACTTATGTTGGATAGGGCTGTTCTAGCTCTTGGAAGAAGACCAAGTCTTTCATGTAGCAATTGTGAAGGAAGGCAACCATATTGTACTTCTCGGGTGGACCTACATCTGTACTGTGCTTCACTTAATTTTTATGAAAGGGAGAAAAAGGGACCAAAAAAATAACTAACATAGGGGACATTTTCAGAAAGCAGTTTCTAATTCATGGAGTCTTATGTTTGTCACGTGAGCGTCACGATATCCGTGGATAATAAAAAAGATACCAAGCTATTGAGAAATTTGAATTATGTTTAAGGAATCTGATTAAGAGGGCAAAACGTGTAGAACATTTAAAATTTCTATTGAAAATGTTTCACATAGGTTCTGGGTTTTACCATTTAATCTCTAGATATAGTGAACTTTTTTAGTTTTCCAATGAGCTAGTAAGCTGAGGTTTCAGGGAAACTTTGTTTCCAGTTCTTTATATTTGCTTTAAAAATATATTTATTTTTCATTCATTTATTTAATAAAAGCCTGCCGGGGGCCAGGGGTATTGCTAAGCAGTGTTGATGTAAAGGTTAACACTCAGACACGGCCCTTACTCTCTTGGAGCTAGTGGTTATCAATTCAGAGACAGTGAAAAAGTACATAATAACGAAGGCAGAGTGTATTTTGCCATTGAGTAAGTGCTTTACCTCTGTAAATTCAACACATTGTTTTAAACCCAGAATTTATATATTCCTGCTGACATTTTAATGAAGAGTCTTGCTAGGACTTGACTATGGACTTAAAATATATTAGTAAAAAATCAAAGTATACTTAATTCATCTGTTAATTATGAGAACTCAAGAAAAAATTAAATTTGACTATTCACCTTTGAAAAGAAAGAAAAGATGAAAAAATTACAATAGCATCTTATTTATGATACCTTCTTTTAGCCTTTCAGCAACTTTTAGGTTCTAAGGAATTTAATAATAGAAATGGAAAGGCAACATTGATTTATGCCCCAACGTAGTTTAAAATTGCTGACTTTAAAAACTTAAATTTATTTTAACATATTACAGAGTTCTTAAATCAATATATTTGAGTCTTTTAGGAAAAAGGTAAACATAAATCTTATGTTACTTTACTACTGCTGCTGTAACAAATTACCACAAAGTTAGTGGCTCAAAACAACACCAGTACATTATCTTACGTTTCTGTAGTCGGAAGTCCAGCTTGGGTCTCCCTGGACTAAAATCAAGGTGTCCACGGGTCTGTGTTCCTTTCTAGAGGGTCTAGGGAAGAATCAGGTTTTTTGTTGATTCAGATTGTTGACCAGATTCAGTTCCTTGCTATGGTAGTATTGAAGTCCCTGGTTCCTGGCCAGCTGTTGGCTGAGAGATGTTCCCAGCTTCTAGAAGCCACTCACATTCCTTAGGTTGTGGCCCTCTTGCTCCATCTTCAAAGCCAGCAATGGTAGGTTGAGATCCTCTCATCCTTCTGATTTCTCTTACCTTTTCATCTGTTGTTTCATCTCTCTAATTTCAGTTTTTTAAGACTCTGATTAAGTTGAGCCTACCTAGATAATCCAGGATAATCTCTCCATGGCAAGGTCGGTAAACTTAATCACATCCTTCAAGTCCCTTTTGCCCTGGTGAAGTAACATATTCATGGGTTCCAGGGATTAGTGCATGGACATTTTTAGGGGAGGTTAGTCTACCTACCGCAGGTCATACTTGGGTCCATGCAGTATATCCATCATTTCTTATCAGTACTCTCAGTACTTTAGGATAGAATAATAATGTTTATAATAACAGGTAAATTTTATCATCTGTGTCATATGTTCCAGGCACTATTCTAAACCCTTTTTCTTCATTTACTCTTAGTCCTCAGAAATGCCCTAGGAGACAAGTACTGTTTTTATCCCCACTTACAGATAGGGAAACAGGTACAGAGTGGGGAAGTAACTTCTCACGGCTATTAAGTGGTAGAATGAGGATTTGAATCTACATGGTCTGATTCCAGGGCCTCTGCACGCTCTGAACCACAACATTGTAGAAACAATTTGTGAACGTCTGGATTTACTAAACATGCTTTAGTGATGTAGTGACTATGAGTTCAGGCTCTGGCATCACAATGTGTGGATTTATATTCTGCCTTTTACCAGTTACTGGACGACCTGGACAAGTTACCTAACCTCCCTGGTTAGGTAACTGAATTATTAACTGAAGTCATAATAACACTTGAGGATTCAATGAGGCACTATATGTGAAGTACTAGAAAAGGGCCTCCACATGAGCTGTTGCTAGCTATAATTATTGGTGACAATTCAACTTTTAAAAACAGTAGTTTATTGTAAAAAAGGAATGTTTCCTTTTTGTAAATTCAGTCTCTGTGAAATAAAAACTGAAAGTTAAATTTTTCCCTTTTATAAAATTTTATTTATTTATTTATTTTATTTATTTTATTTTTGGCTGTGTTGGGTCTGCGTTGCTACATGTGAGCTTTTCTCTAGTTGCGGCGAGCGAGGGCTATTCTTTGTTGCGGTGCGCGGACTTCTCATTGCGGTGGCTTCTGTTGTTGCAGAGCACGGGCTCTAGGTGCACGGGCTTCAGTAGTTGTGGCACGTGGGCTCAGTAGTTGTGGCTCGTGGGCTCTAGAGCACAGGCTCAGTAGTTGTGGCACATGGGCTTCGTTGCTCTGTGGCATGTGAGATCTTCCTGGACAAAGGCTCGAACCCATGTCCCCTGCCTTGGCAGGCAGATTCTTAACCACTGTGCCACCAGGGAAGCCCTAAATTTTTCCTTTTAAAACACCACAATGCTGTCTCCTTTCCCAGCCTCTAATTTCTCCACTGCAGCCTCTCCTCCGTCTTCCTGTTGGTGTTACTTTCTAGTGCTACCTGATCAAACACTTTAAACACTTTGTCCAGACTCTAGTTGCCCCACGTTAACATCCAAATTCCTCAGAAAGGCACCAAGACACAAGCTCCAAATACCCCCTGCTGCCATTCCTCTGCCTAGTATTTACACATCCACCATTTCTAACTTCTCACTGTTCTCTTTTGCTATTATTATTCCTGGAGGGAGACATGGCAGATGCTGGGTCTCTGGCCATAACGCCTTCTAATACTACTCCAAACCGTACCCTCTTCTAATAATCTTTGCTGCCATTGCCTTAATTCAAGCCCTCATGTTCTCTGCATTTTATCTCCTAACAAATTCGTGGCCTCCTTATCACCATTCAAGCTTACTCTCCTCCCTGTTCACCAGAATAATCTTTCTGAAGTACAAAACTCCACACATTGTTACTCTTCTTCAAACCCTTCATTGTCTCCCCCTGACACCAGTTCCTGCAAATATTATTCCTTTCCTTATGTCTCTTAACACCAGTTAGGTGCTTCCACTGTTGCATTCAAGGTGTGCTTATTTAAGCACTCGTCTTTTCTCCTAAATCATGAACTCATTGATAGGGAATAAGAGATGCTTTTGCTTGCATGAATTTATTATACTATTTCATCATTGCCTATTTACATGTCAGTCTCTTGTCACTGAACTTTGGACGCTTTAAGGGGAAGCTTGTTGTTTTATTTCTCTTTTCTTCTGTGCCCAAGAAATAGGAGGTGCTTCGTAATTGTTGAATGAATGAATAGGGAAAAATAACCCCAAATACATACAATGGAAAAAACGCAGCTTAAATCCCCAAATGTATCCAAAGCAATTTATTGGGAATATATAAGGTTCTGATTTTAGAAGAAGCATAACTGGTAGTTAAGAGCATGGACTCTGGAGACAGAGTGTTTGGCTTTGAATTTTGGCTCTGCCACTTACTACCTGTGCACTCTTAACCTTGAGTCTGTTCTTTGTCTGTAAAACAGGGATGATAATAGTAACTATCTCTTAGGGTCAATAGAACCAAATGAGTTTGTGTTTATGAAATGTCTATAGTACTGTCTACCACATAGCAAATATTCTATAAGTGTTGGTTAAGTTAAAACACAATAGTTTATGTTCTCATTACTTTTGATAATAGCTAATGTCCTTATAATACAGTGATAAAAACAAATAAATAGCCCAGTGTTTTGTAATTGTGATATCTAACTAGCGATTTTTTAGCTTTCAATGATGTTTAATATCTTATGTTATAGAATGATATATATTCATTAAACATTTAGAGAGTACTTGTGTACGATCCCTCTCCTGAGTAACTGACATATTTTCTCTATGTATTATTTTTCTGTTACCTGCTAAATGTAACATATTACTACAAACATATGGCTTGAAACAACATGAATGTATTATCTCATGGTTCTATTGGTCAGTAGTCCATCATTGATTTGACCAAGGTAAGATCAAGTTGTCAGTAGAGCTGTATTCCTTTCAGGAGACACTAGGGCAAAGTCCATTTTCTTGTCTTTTCCAGATTCTAAGAGGTGTCCACACACTCTGGCTCATGGACGCCTTTCTCCATCTTCAAAGCCAGCAGTGTTGTAGCTCTCTAACTAATCTGCAGTGATGTCTCTTTCTCTGACTACAGACAGGGAAGGTTCTCTGCTTTTAAGTATTCTTGTGATAAAATTAGATCCACCTCCATAATCTAGGACAATCTCCCATCTCAAGATCCTTAATTACATCTTCGAAGTCCCTTTTGCCATGTAACTTATTCACAGGTTCTGGGGGTTCGGGTAAGGGCATCTTTGTGGGACCATTATTCTGCCTACCACACTCTTGTACTGTGAATGAATCCCTGGGACTGCCCTGGTGGTGCAATGATTGGGAATCCACCTGCCAATGTAGGGGACATGGGTTTGATCCCTGGTCCGGGAAGATCCCACATGATGCAGAGCAACTAAGCCTGTGTGCCACAACTTCCGAGGCTGCACTCTAGAGCCCACGAGCCACAACTACTAAAGCCTGTGTGCCCTAGAGCCTGTGTGCTGCAACTACTGAGCCCGTGTGCTGCAACAACTGAAGCCCACGTGCCTAGAGCCCATGCTCCTCAACAAGAGAAGCCACCACGATGAGAAGGCCGTACACTGCAACAAAGAGTAGCCCCCGCTCACCACAGCTAGAGAGAAACCGCATACAGCAACGAAGACCCAATGCAGCCAAAAAAAAAAGAAAAAAAAGAATCGCTGATGAGAGGTACATGGGCTGTACTTTCTGAAAATGGAGACGATATTAACTAAATTGTGAACATTTTTGTCAGTATCATTTATCATCTATTCTTCCAGTGGTTGGTAAGAGCCATGTCTTCTTCGCAGAGTGCTAAGGTACTGCAGGGCTCACTGAGCAATGTCCTTGTTTTCAAGAACTTTTATTCTAGTGAGGAAGAGAGAATCAGGTTGAATAGCTGCTATGGGCTAAGCACTCTACAATGGATTTCAGATACATTAGTCCCATTTAATTCCCACAATAACTTTATAAGGAGTGGTAGGCAGCCTAGAGAGGCCCTCAGTGACCCCCACCACATAGTATTCATGCCCTTGTATAATCTTGTCCCTTTGAGTGTGGGCTGGATCTGGTGACACTCCCAAGGAATGCAGTAGGACACTGGTGATAGGATATCATCTCGGGATTAGGTTGTAGAAGACCTGTGACTTCCCTCTTGCTCACGCTATCTCTGTTTCACTTTTTCTACCTTGTTTTGATGAATAAAATTGTGATATGTTATATTGCCCTTTACAGAGGCCAAGGAACTGAGGGCAGCTTCCGGCCAACAGCCAGAAAGGAACCAAGACCCTCAGTCCAGTAGCTTGTTAGGAACTGAGTCCTTCCAAGGACCAGAACATGAACTTAGAAGTGGACCCTTCTCTAGTTGAACCTTGAGATGCCTACAGGCCCAGTGAACACCTTGACTGCAGCCTTCTGAGAGATACTGAGCCAGAGGACACTGTTAAACCTCACCCAGATTCCTCATCCATAGAATTATGAGGTAATAAATATTTTTTAAAGCCATTAAGTTTGGGGGTAATTTATTATGCAGCAATAGATAGCTAATACTGTTTCAGTACAGATGACAAACAAAAAAAAAACACTTGGAACGTTAAGGCAAATTTGTAGGTCTCCCACTTATTAGTGGAAGCTCTTTCCACTGCAAACGATGATAATAAGAATACTGATAGTAGCTTACATTTACTGAGCACTTACTAGGCTATGAGGCACCTTTCAAATTATTTTATATATATATTATCTTAGATTATTACAACAACTCTATAAGATAGGTATTATAATTATCTCCATTTTATAAGTAATAGAATTGGAGCTAAGAGAGGTTAAATAAAGGACATACCCAAGATCTCCAGTTGACTAACAACATACTGGCAAGATTTTAACCCAGTTTGTGTGACTCTAGAGTTTTTCCTCTTAACAACTATAATAAATTGTTCCCTAAGGACCCATGTTATAAGGCAAAGGTGATGGGTGCAGCTGGAAGAAAGGGCAGGGCTCCAAGAGTTCACAGCTAGATGAGATTAATCCTGATCAGGGGTACTAGGAAATGCCAGGGTGCCAGGAAGGCATCTGATCTGACCCTCGGAGGCTGGGTAGGATTTAGGTGCATGGCTCTTAGAGGAAGGAATCTGAGCAAAAGAGGTGGAAAAGCATGAGACACAGATAAGAAAACACCACGTCACACCGTCTAGAGCTGGGCAGGATGAGGAATAGTCGGAGATAAAATTAGAAAGGTAGTTTGGAGCCTGGTTATAGTTATGTAAAAACATTATGAATATTTTTAAGAAAAACATCGATTCTTGAGTTTTTTGATAGTAGTTTCAATCACCTACCTCTTAGTTTAAACTATAGAACGGAACTATTAGGTAATATTCCGGTGAATCTGAAACAGAATCTGATTGTATGGATTGTGGGGAAATACGAAATTTAGTTCCAGTGAAGTGCAAAAGAAAAATAGAAATACACGGAGAACATTTCGTGTGGTTAAATTTCTTAACACATTCAAAGACGTGTTCAGTTTATATTTAGGTTCAGTAAAACTGCAAGAGTATCAAAATTTGTAGGCCTTTTTATTTCCTTGTAAAAACAATACTATTAGTGGTTATACTCAAAGCACGTTAAGTATTTCACTAAAAATAGAGTCTATAGAAATAAAGAACAGAAAAGCATTATGATTGTGTTTTCAGTTACCTGGGAGTGGACCTTAAAAATAGTACTATGGAAGGGAGTCATATGAAGCAGGGCTTAAAATATTATCCTCTGTTTTTCTCAAAACATCATTCAAGTGCACTAGATGGAAATTTAATTTTGTAAGATGTCTGTACTGTTCAAATTTGTTTATGGTGTGAGCTTTCAATTTAGACAATTTATCATTACTTGGAGAGGAACTTTTTCTCTTAAGCCAGACTGAGTTTCCTTTCCAGGGAATAGATGAATCCAGGAAAAATGTTTCCACAGCTCATACCTAGCCAAAAGCAATGGCCATGGAGGAATGGAGAGCTCATTGAATAATGACAAAAGGAAAATATGTAATCCCCTTTCCTGTAGCCTTTCTCATGTCCTTGACATGTCTCAAAACTCTCCAATCCATAGATTCAAGCAGTGTACATTTTGATTCTCAAATTTAGGGGTTGAACTTCTGTTTCACAACAGTATTAAGCAAGCAATTACAAATACGAAATACCTACAGAGGCCTGACTCTGGTTTGCCTGACAGTTGTGTGACCTTTGGAAGGTCTCTTAACTGTCATGAGCCTCGGTTTCTTATCCTCTCATCTGTTTGACATGTCCTCAAAGATTCCTTGTTTCCTTTTGGTTTTAATGGATTAGGATTCTGAAGGCCAAGTTTGCATGACTGCAGTTTCAACTCAATGCTATACTTAAACACTTGGGTCTCCATATATATTTTTCAAGCCATCTTTTCTATGTCTGCAGGTTTTCTGCAGTAACATAATTACATCCATAAGGGAGGCTAAATTTGGCTCTTCTTCTGGTTAATTCTGGTCTCATAATTTAGGAGCTGATACTCCCTCCACCTCTAGGGCAGATAGATTCTATACCAGTGCTAGAGGAATAAGCCTGAAGTCATTTCCTTGTAAAATCTCTCTCCTTTCTGCATGTATTTAAGTATTTGTGCTGTATATCTTACTGCCATAACAGAGGTAGTCAGTGAGGAAAAGAGAAAAAATATATGGCAGTAATTTACCCTGACACCTTTAACCTTATCATCCTCAGCGTCCATCCCGAGCCCACAAGTCTCAACCTGAGAACACTGCAGTCAGTCTTAGAGGCAGGAAATTTCTTCAAAAAGAAGCCTCTGAAACCATGATAAGCTGTTCCGAACAAGAGCGATTCACTCATTACATCAGAAGTTCGGGACTGGTCTGCAGCCAGTATTCTTGCATCCCCCAGAAGTGTAGGGAGTAGAGTAAAGGTGTATATAGGTGCACTGGAATTTCACATAATTTCTCAACAGCCTGGAACGCATCCAGAAGTCCCCATCCTTCCTGAGTTTCTTGATTAGTGTGTTGCTCCTCCTGCGACTCATTTTAGAAACATTGCTCCTGATTATCTCTGGGTCATAGAAATTCCCTGAAAGTCGGATAAAGGTGATGCTGTAAAATTACAAGACCTGAACTTAGCATTAAGGAGACTTGATCACTTATGTCCACCATATATATTGAGTTGAGTGCTCTTAGACAAATGGCAGAATTCTTGAGGGCCTCAGTAGGTCATGTGACTTTGAAGAGTATGGCTTAGATAAATTTTGAGAACTCTTTTAGTTCTAAATTTCTACAGTTCTATGAGTAAATTGCCACATGCCTGTAAATACTTTGGATTAGACCCAAACACCAAGGCAAATGAATATCAAAGGTTAGTGCTGCTTAGCTGGGCTTCAACGTTATCCAGAATTGTAGAGGCTTAGGTTTACCCACTTTGATTCCAAGAACTTCTGAAGAGAAAAGTAGCCCAGAAAGAATGTAAGGCTTGCTCTTGCTATACCATCTCTAAGTGCTTTGTTTTATAATAGTCAACTTAGGTTTAATAATTTCAAGGTGTTCTTTTCAGCCATCATTACAGAAAGATAATATAAAATCTATGATTTCTATATTTACTCCTTGCAAATTCCATCATTTTAAAATTATTCTTATCGTTAGTAAAATCCTACTAAGTTTCACTAATCCAATGACAATGACACGAGATTTTTACTGCATGTGTGATGGTATATTACATATATTACACTTTGGAAGGATACGAACACTTATGAGAAAGCACTTGCCTTTAGGTAGCTTGAGTACTAGGAGAGGAGAAAAACCATAAAGAAGCAAAAATATGAACAGGAGTGAAAGAGTCAAAAATCCCAGGGAATTTTGCAGGAGAATAGAATTAACTAAAAAGGAAAAATGTATGCTTTGGTTTTCTAATAAAATAATTTTGTGAATATCTTGTTAAAGATTATTATACTTAGAAGCAGGTTGAAATCTTTCTTTTCCCAGCGTGCAAAGCTTTCTTTAAAGATAAACGTTGCAGTGGTATTTTTAATTATTGAGATTGGGTACTTATTTCCTTCTTACAGTCATGTGCTTCCACAGGGATTTGGAACACGGAAGCGTTTCATAGCTGTTTAGAGAAATGAGAACTTAGGTCTTTATAATTACAAACATTACTTCCCAGTTCTATCTAAGTTCAGACTCTATCCTCTGTAGTATTGAAACTTCCAAGTTGTGTTACACCAGTATAATGTATGATCTGTGTGCCTGGATCTTCCAAACATTGCTGAGTCTCTAGGATACATTAAAGCAAATTTGTTTCAGCTAGCTTTGTCCTGAGTAATTTTTTTCTATGTGGCTTGTGAATTACCAAATAAACATATAATTTAGGAAATACAATTTTATAACATCCTCCTCATTTCCAAGTAATTGTAGCTCAAACCCAGTATAGCAATAATGTACCTATTATTGCTATCTGGCTATCAGCTGATTACCTGAAGCAGTGTCTGAGCATGTTAATCATAAGCTTAAGATGACCAGAAAGTGCTCATTTGGGGAGTAATCATGATGGATCCTTGCTCACCTATCAAAATCTTATACTATATCCAAGTATGTTTAAGTAGTGTTTGATGAAGGCAAATATTTCTGTGTTGTCATACAGACTTTTTAAAAATAGTGGTAATCTTTAATAAAGTGTAGGTGGCTTTTATTTCAGATTAAGGTTAGACTATTTCCCTCTATTTGATGAAATAGTATTAATGGCTAATATTTATATAGTACCAACTATTTGCCAGACACTATTCTAAGTGTTTTACAGATATTAGTTCACTTCATGTCCACAACAACACCATGTAGTAGGCATTATGATGATCACAATCCCATTTTACAGATGAAGAAGATGAGGCATAGAGTGATTAAGTAAATAGTCCCAGATCATAAAGGTGACAGTTCAGAATTTGCACTTAGGCACCCTGACTCCCGACTCTGGCATCGGTGCTCTTAATTACTGTGATATGCTTTCTCTCTACAAATCAGCCTGCACCTCAGCTCCCCTGAATTTTGAGGCCTGGAGCCACAGTCTGGGACTTGAGCAACTGTAGCCAAATCCTGCTTTTCACTTAATCACTCAACAATAAATGAGTGAGATGGGAAGAACTAGCTTGTGGCCAGCGCTGGCTACATAATTTGCAGAACTCAGTCCAAAATGAAAACGTGGGGCCTTTTGTTCAAAAAGTAGGATTAACGATAGTAAAATATAAAGCCTTTTCCCTTCCTTTATGGTCACCCTCTTGTCACGAAATGTTTCATTAGCCGTTGAATGTCGTTCTAAGTAAAGAAAAATTAAAAATTGAAATTATTAGCATGAATTTTGCCACTCATCTTTGTATTGTGCAATGTCTATTTTCAGTGCAAATAGAAGAGCTTTTAACTTTTATGTGGAATCACCAAAATTGCACGATGCTTTTTTTGTAACTTGTACCTGAATCTCTTTTTTTTTTTTCTTACCAGAACAGTGAAAACTCTGCATAAAACTAACTCAATTGTTTTTATTTTACTTCTTGACATGCAGTTTTTACCAACACTTTCTCCTCTGGCTTACTGATGAGTAAGCAAGGACTGAAAAGAAAAGGGAATGTGAGTTGTCCTGTTATTTTCCATTCTTTCTGTCTCATAATTTTCAATGTAAAGTAGTTCACTAATAACCGGAACTAGTGTAAGAAAGGATATGATAAAGTTCCTTCGTTGTTCATGTTTCTTGTAACACCACTGTTTTTCTTTCTTTTTGAAGCAATTCTGGTTCAAACAGGAAGCATAGCCTCGTGGGGTTCAGTTGTAGAAGCAACACACTTACTGTGTACTTGATTTGCGTCGTTCTCAACTTTCACTTATTCTGGGTCTCCTGGAATCCAGTGCACATGGACACACAAAACAGTACATGTGAATTGGGAGGTAAGGAACAGTGCAGGCTGACATGCATTTGCTTATATCTCCTCTGCTCATGTGTGTGTTCCATTGTCCCACTTTGAACTTCACTTAAAAAAACAAACTGCAAGTTCAAATATGAGATGATGGAGAATTTCATGAAGGCAATAGCAGAGTCCTTTTGAAGGCAGGGCCCTGCACAGGTCACATGGCTGTGAAGTAAGCCAGCTTTGGGCCATTAGATGAGATGGAAGCTGGATTGGACTGAAACCACTTTTCCAAGTCAACCCCAAACATCCCAAATACCATATTAAAGATATAAGGGATTTGGCCTGGGAGAGTTAGGTGTGGTCACAGGTGATCAAAACAGGCCGCTGTGCCTACACGTAGAGGGTGAGAGCGCTAGGAGCGTCTTGTGTTCTAATATTTGGTCTTTGACCTCAGTTCCTGACACAGGGCTCCTGAAGCGCTTCGAATTTCCTGGGTGGCAGGAGTATCTTTTGTTCTAATGAGCTTCCTGGATGGGGGCTGGTCACCAGAGAAGCCAAGCCATGATTAAATTTGGAATTTTCAGCCCCACTCCCATTCTCTAGAGAGGAGAGAGGGGCTGGAAATGGAGTTAATAATTGTTAATGCCTATGTGAGGAAACCTCCATAAAACCCCAATAGTATGGGGTTTAGGGAACTTCCAGGTGGGTAAACACATCTACATATTGGGAGAGTGAGGCATGCCAACTCCATGGAGACAGAAGCTCCTGTGCCCAGGACCTTTCCAGACCTCGCTCTGTGTATTTTTTCATCTGGTTGTTCATCTGTATCCTTTATCATATCCTTTAATACACTGGTAAACATAAGTAAGTGTTTCCCTGAGTTCTGTGAGCTACTGTAGCGAACCAAAAGAACCCAAGGAGAAAGTCGTTTAGACCTCTGATCTATAGCTGGTTGGTCAGAAGCACAGGTGACAACCTGGGTCTGAAGGGCGTGTGTGTGTGTGTGTGTATGTGTGTGTGTGTGTGTGTGTGTGGTGGGGAGCAGTCTTGTAGGACGGAGCCCTTAACCTGTAAGATTTGACACTACCTCTAGGTAGATAGTGTAAGAGTTGAGTCAAATTGTATGTAGGACACCCATGTGGTGTTGCAGAAAATTGTTGTGGGGAAAACAAAACAAAAACAAAACAAAACTCCACACACTTGGTGACCAGAAGTGTCAGAAGGGAAGTGTTGTGTGTGAGTAGCAAAGAAGACTCACAGGAAAGAAAGTCACAGTAGGGAAGAACTACCTCAATCTACCATGCTCCCCACTCTCTGTTTTCTACTTCTCATTTTCAACTGCCCCACTCCCCTCAGCCTTCATATACGCTGTAGGATGACCCATCTGAAACACAGTCTGAGTCCCTTCCCTTTCCATCTCTCTGTTTCTACACACAGTCAATATCACCTCCTCCTGATTACACTGGTAAACATAAGTAAGTGTGTCTGAGTTCAAGGAAAAAAAACAAAAAACAGGCTACCGTGCCTACAAAGACAGTGGAGTTGGCTGGCTACTGCTATTGGGTTGGCCAAAAAGTTCGTTTGGGTTTTTCCATAACATCTTACGGAAAAACCCAAATGAACTTTTTGGCCAACCCAGTATACTGAAATGAGGCCCTGCTGAAGAAGGATGAAAGATGGCCTGCCATTAACAAATGGATAACTGCTGAGTGTAAAAACTAGAGAGCCTGGGTGGTTTTAGCGTATTTAAAGGGCAGGTATAGTCAAATGGCAGAGAGAAGAATTAATTGGGAGAGTTGCTGAGATGTTTGAACCCTCAGCCAAGGCAGATCTGTTACGTGAAGGTCAGAGTCCTAGTAGGAAAAACTAGGAGTTCTGAGAAGTGGGAGAGGGCTCTCTGGGTGTTCCTGAGGATTATTGACTCTACAACCCTTCTGAACCCTCTAGATGTGCAGAGGTGGCCTCCCTTCCCTTCAGTAGAAAGAGCTGGCACTTCAGCTGTGCTGGAAGATGCTGCAGAAGCCTCTCCCCACAGGGCAATTGGTGCCTTGGTCAGATTCAGCCCTCACTGCCTCTCCTGGCTGCCAGGCCAATAACTACAGATTGTATTTTTAAGAGTGCTTGGTCAATGGACCAGAATGTAAACCTGAATAAGCAAGAATTTATTAACTTGGGGGCACTTTCTTGGGAAATAAGGATTAACACCCTAGCAAAGACTCTAGACATGGGGCATGTGTGCTACTGCGGTGACTTTTAGAGACCTAGAAAAACAATGGGCAACTCTCAGTAAGTTAGAAATGCCTGAGTTGGCCTGGAAGATGGTGGATGAAGGAAAAAAATATGCTTGAGAGAAGTGGGCACGTTGGAGTGGATATATTATGAAAAACCACAAAACCCACCATGAGATTATGTCCCATGAGAGAGCCAAGAGAAGACAGGAAAACCACCAGGAATGTGCTGGAGAGCGATGTAGACCGGCAATGATGACCGTTATCAGCCTCCATTTCAAGGTAGTAGGAGAATGAATATGGTTGGTTGGGCACCTGGGTTCTAGCCCTCATTCTAAAATAATTGGGGGATTCAGGAAATATATGAAATATATGAAAGAATATCTAGGCAAATCACTTCAAAAATGTCATTTCTGAAAAGAGAAGTCTTTATGGCTTCCTCAGTCCGTAAATAAAAGTCTATGCCTTACAGCCCTCAGCTCTTCACGCATTTTTTTCAAATTGACTTATTTTCCCCAAATATCTGAAGAGGTAGATAATATTATTCACATTTTAGAGATTAGGAAACAGAAGCTAAGAGAGTCTAGATGACTTACCATGTTTTAAAGTTGACAAGAGAGAGAATAACTTAGTATTGCAAACTATGACGCCAAGTGGCCTATGTTTGAATCATGGCTCTGTAATTTACTAACTCTATGACCTTGGGCAGTGACCTAAGTCTTGAGACTCAGTTACTTTAACTGCAAAATGTGGTTAAGGCTAACATTTGAATTATGGATTATTTGGAACCTTACCTGTGATAATCCAGGTAAAATGTGTTAATATTCCTCAGCATGTATTTAATAAGTATTAACTCATAATAAAATACATTTCCTTGGCTGTTAGTGTTGGACTTGTCACTTACATCTCAAACATATATCATTTGCCTGTCTGGTCTTTCAGACCTCGTTTTTATTTTGGAATTCTAGTTCGCTGGAAGATATGACAAACTATAACTGTTTGCTTTTATTTTTAAGGAACAAATTAGTATACAAGTATGAGGAATTTTATTACTTTCTATCAATTTCCAATATCAAAATTGACAAATTGATGCAGCCCAAATTTGAAAATGTGCAGAAAGGAAGATTACCACTAAATCACTTCATTTATTTTCTCTTTCAAAAATATATTTTTTAAAACAGCAGGGTAAAAAAGGAAAATCATGTTCGAGAAAGGGCTGTTACCCTACTACATTTACTCAGTGATTGATTGCATTTTCTCCCAGGACTTGAAGAATAGAAGAGAACATGAAGGTTGATTGCATCAAAAGTGTGACACAAATAAAGGAATCAAGAAATCACATATATGTCTGCACAGAAGTCAACTAATAAATCAAAAGCATGTTCTTAGCTAAGTCAGATGTTTCTTTGAAACAGCATATGGTGCAATTCTAACATACTCTATATTCAGCTACCTAATAGGCTGTTGCTTTCAACTAGTGAAAAATCCAGCAGCACAAATGTTTATAAGGCTGGTAAAACATTTTAACTTTATTTTATGCCCTGATTAGCTTTTTATTTTTGAATTTTATTTGATTTATTTATACAGCAGATTCTTATCTGATTAGCTATTATTGGCCTGATGATTACGTTATAAAACCTAAAATCATAAATGGAGAAAATAACCTGTTGACAAGAGTGAACCCTAATTGTTACAACATCCTATGTTATGTGTTCATAGTTTCTTTTTAGCAGTTACTTTGGTATACAATTTAACAAGTTTTCTTTCGTCCCATATTGTCTGTATTTTTTTAAAAATTGTGGATTTAAATTTCTGCCTCACTTTTAGAGTTGAGAGTCATAAAATTAACATAAGTCATAATCATTTTAACCAAATCAAATCCTCATGAGGGTATCATGTCCTAATCAGGAAAGAATAAAGATTATAACCTTTAAAAATGTTAAGATGACTGCATCTTACTACAAAAAAGTAAGTCAATCCCATTATAATTGAAGAAAACTCGTTCACATGGATTTTTAAACTTTCAATACGAAAAAGTCCCTGACTGTGTGAAGGTTGCTGTGGGTGTATATAACTTTGTAGCAAAGGAGAAACTTGTTAGACTATAATTAATTGACAAGTGTAGGAGGAATTTGTCTCAGTCGATCATTATTCTATTTTTCACAATTATATTTAATTGCCATTGTATTGTAATGTCAATGTTAGTCGATGTCAAATCTGAAAACTATATTCTATCCCCATCCATCCCTTGGCCAAAAAATGCAGCCACGCATGTTTGTTGGTTACTGATACCGAGGAAGGACAGTCTTCCAGAGGAAATTATCGAGCACTGTATTTTATCAGATTTAAAAGGAAAGGAGGGCCAGAGGATACTAGTGAAAAATTGGGGAATAGGAAACTGAAAAAGAAGTCACTGGTTTAATTTTCTAACCAGTAATCAGCGAGTTATTCTGAGTGAAAACCAAAGTCTCTCATTTCCAGGGACCACACTCAGCAGCATCCAAGGAGTTCACGAGAAGCAATAGTGACTCCTTCATACATGTGGAGATACTTAAGTGCTCTGAGAGGGCCCTGGAGCTACTTTGCCAGGATTCTGAAATCCAGGTTCTCTTGCTTATTTCTTCCTTTCATTAAGTCTGCTCATTATTTTCCAAGGCCGCTAATTCTGTATGTAGTGTCTGTTCACAGCACTTAATATTTCATCAGAGCCTGGTGCTATCAGTAACAGCCAAATCATGGAAAAGCTATGCTACAAAGCCAAGTGGTCAAATGTGAGGGAAATAGCTATATGGTGCAGAAGTACAGTGGCTGTTTCAGTTGTGTGATTTTTTTTCCCCCATCTGGCTCCCAAATAAAATAATTGAAGAAAATAAAAAAGGAAATGGCACTAGTGAAATGTTCCCTCCCTGATAGACACTTGGCACACACTGTCTTCATCATTTTTCCACTGGTCCAGGACCAAGACCAATTCTGTTCATAGCTGAGAAATAGTAATGAACCTTGAGACGGTAACTTGCTGACTCAGTGTCAAGCCATCCCATGTGGAAGACCTTGCCCCTTTCTTGTGCCCCATTTGCAGTAAAGGGTGTTGTCAAGCCTTTGAACAAAAATGTGACCTTTCCCTGTCTCCTTCCTGCTAAATTTCTCTATGACTTGTTCTTCTCCCTGAATCTTGCCCAATTCTACCTAATACCAGACTTCTGGATGCCTTTGTATCCTTTCCCATTTGCTTACTTATTCAGACTTCTTATTGCCTGCATGTGCTTCCCACTAATAATTATGTCCCACCTTTAGCTGCTGGGATCTTCCTGCCTTGAACTGCCTGATCGCTTAGATTTCTCCGTTTGCCGTAATTCCCTAACATGCCCAGTGTGGAATCAGAATTATTCCCTTTTCATACTTTGGGATCTATCTTTAGTTGCCTCCTCTTTTCACTCAGTTTTTTTCAGCCTGGTTTTACTGTCTGATCTTCCCTGTGTGCTCTGGTTCTTTGATTATGGGAAAGAGGAAGAAAAATGTGGGCAGAGGGCCTGGAAACATGGCAGCAGTGAGAAATCTGAACTTCAGAGTTGTCTCTGCTTTGGAGCTGTCCTGGATAGATTCTTCCATCCTTTGTTGCTTTCTAACTGTAAGGGGAAGGGATTTGTGAAGTCTTGATTAATTTGAAGCTAGTGTGTGTGACAGCTCACAGATAGTGATTTCGACAGCTATTTTGAGTCTATCCACATGTCAGAAGCTGTAATTGCAAGCTTCTTTTCTTGTTAATTCCTGGAGTTGCCTCTCTTCTTCCCCTGCTGTGAAATTTTGTCCCTCTCCAAAACAGAACACATTTTTGTTTCCTGATGCGCAGAGCACACTCATTAATTTCTCACTTAGTGATGATTCATTAATCATGGAAGGGCATGTGAGCTGCAGTTAAAGCAACTCCTTTAATTTAATTTAACAAACATTTATTGAGTGTTTAATGTGCAGAGCAAAGCGCTAAGCACAAGACCTAAAGAGACCCAGTTTGGATGATATGTAAATTATTTTCTCATCAGGATAAGTGTTTAATAAACTTTTCTGAATCAAATCTAATTGGTATAGACTTTATTGTGGTTTTGTGTTTGGATAAAAGTTTTAACATAAACTTTAGTTATAAACATAAATGTACTTGGATTGTTTCTATAGAGAATCAATAAGTTTTACTTAGATAACTTACCTACAGTGCATATTTTCATAAAAACAGTGCCAAGTCAAAAATTAAACCCTGCAAAATACCACAGCTTACACTTTCCTTTTGTACACCCTTTCTTCCCTGTTGATACCATTATGTAGGAGTAATACAGAGATAGAATCGGGAAATGGTTAGAAAAGGAGTGATCTTTGAGCAAAATTAGGATATCGTGGGAAATAGTCATTTTAACTTAATTATATCTTATATAATTTAATTATATTGTAGAATCAGGAATAATAGATAAGACCTAAGGTCAAGTTCATTTCAATCATTTTACAGGTAAGGAGTCTCAGACCAAGGGAGAAGACGTGATTTGCCCAAGATTGCCCAAATAGTTGGAATTAGAAACCAGCTCTTTTGATCCAAGTCTGACATATTAGTGATGACTCTCTGAATGGTGAGAACCAAAAAACAATTCAAACTAACTTGGAAAGTTGTTGGTCATGCCTTTGAGAAGTGAGTGGATTGCAGTTATGGCTTGATCTAAGGGTACCAACTGTTTTAGTTTCATTCAATTCTCTTTCCACTTTCTCCATCTCCAGAATCAGCTTCCATCTTTGGTGGCCTCAGTTCCTCCTAGTGGTGGCAGGCTTTATCCATGCTGCTGGTAAAGATGTTCTTAAGTAGCCACAGAATCACATGTTCCTCGCTTACTGACTTAATGGAAAACATGAAATGAAACTCATTCCTGTCATTTGAACATCAGTCAGGATGCTGATTGCCTCTGCTTGGATCACATGGGCACCACCATGAAAGTCACCAATGCCCAAAATGTGAGGGATCATGATTGGCCAGACATGCCTCACATGTCCACTCTCTTTGGCCAGAGAAACCCATCTGCTACTAAGGGCGATGTTGGGAGAATGTACTGGACAGACAAAAACGATGGCGTCCTAGCTCACTGCATTAGAAAAAATTTTTAGAAGATTTAAAAGGACTCAAGTAAATAAAAGAAAACAGATATTGTTGAAACCTAATTTTACACTTTTGGAATATTGAAAAAAAGTTGGAGATATTGATTAAGCTATTGTTTGCTCTATTAGGTCTTATTGCAAATAATGAATAATTGTTATCAGCATAGTTCACTCTCCTTTTTCCATAAACCTCCCTCATGACCCCCATGATCCAAACCTATCCACTAATAATTAGCAAAGCTCACCTTTACATTCTCTCTTTATCCCTATTATTTTCAACTGTAAAACTCCAGGTATGCATCAGAGAAAATTCTTATTAAAAAAACATTTAGGGGTTCTTATTGTTCATAT
Organism: Physeter macrocephalus; assembly: GCF_002837175.3. Taxonomy (NCBI): domain Eukaryota; kingdom Metazoa; phylum Chordata; class Mammalia; order Artiodactyla; family Physeteridae; genus Physeter; species Physeter macrocephalus. The sequence goes on along the minus strand of NC_041228.1, from coordinate 59,954,335 downwards.
TCTTCCAATTCTTTGATATTGCTTATGCTTATTACATTATACTAATGAGTTAATGAAGAATGAGTAATTTGCTTAGAACATTGCTACACACAGAGAAAGTGCTGTATGGTTTTTTTTTGTTTAGACAAATTAAAGCTTTGTGAAAGTTTATCCTTCTGAATATAATTATTTCTGTGCCTGTGCATTATCAAATTCAGTCCTTGTAGTTCAGTGTGTTCAGACTCATACAAACATATTCATTGAACACTTAGGAAGGTCTTTCTAGAATGAGTTAGCCAATAAATGAGTATATATAAACATAAACCCATACACACATTCATAAACAAATATCTGACTTTGGGGCAGAGGGAGTTAATAAGACTCAATCACTTCTAGACTTTACTGTTAATCTGTAATTCTGTCTCTGTGAGGTAGATGTTATTCCTATCTAAATGATTAATTAGCCCACTATAATATTAAGAGTAACAGATGTCAGATCGTATGGGTTTTAGTTCCACCTCTGCTTCTTACTAGTTTACTTACCTTTGCTAAGTCTTAGTTTCCTCATCAGAAAAATGATGATAATAATAGGATCTAAACGTACTCGGCAAATAACAAACAATTGGGTTTTTCTGATTCAAGTTTTTCTGAGGAAAAGTTAAAGAATTTAACTAGTAAATAATTTCTGTGTTAAAAATCAAAAGAAACATAGATAAACTATGGCTTCCCAGTTCCCTTTTACCTCGGTTCCTCCCCTTAAGTTGGGTGTTCTAAACTAGATCTTAGACTTTCATTCAATTCCTTGAGCTCCTTATTTCCAGTTACTTTCACTCCTGCTTCATCGTGGTCATCCTACGCCACAGAAATTCTCTGAGCCTGGAAGAATTTTGAATTCCTCTACCTCTGAAAGACTACCTAATAATATCTCATTCTCACCACCGTCTCTCAGTTTACTAACTCACTCATTGAGAACTCCAGGTCTAGAAATCTCTTCACTCTCCCTATTAGCTTCCTTCTCTACCGCCTATGCTTTAGGCTTATTTTCTCTGAGAGTAGACACCGTCAATATCCCCAATTCTCTTCTCCTATTATCTGTTACTCTCTGTGCGCCGTGACCTTCAATCTCTCTCCATCTCCCCAAACTCTATACTCCAGCAGAACTAAAAGTACTGGAAGTTCCTTGAATGTGCCCTGCTGTTATGGGTTTTTGTTCCTTTGCTTGTGCCACTCTCTACTTGAAATACCTGTCATACAAAGATACATTTAATTTTAAAGTCTTTCTGGGAAAAATCTCTATGAAGACTTTCATGATCACCCGTCTAGGTTAAATCTATTACTCACCCATTTGGTGCCCCACAGTGTTCTGTATCCATTACAGCAAGGCACATGTTCTATTCATTTCCACTTATTTGATTTTTATATCCACCTTCCATGACTGCTTAATTTCTGTATGCTCAGCATCAGTGTAGGGCCTCACATGTAGTAGGCTATTAATAAGCATTTATTGGATGAATTTATTAAATGACTTAAGAAAGGGGAAATACTGTCTCCCTGGAAAAATTAAAGTTTTTATTTTTCCAATACTAAGGCACATACAACTCTACCCACCTTTCTCTGCAGCTACTTGGAAGTGCAGGGTCAAGCGTGAGAAATTATCAGCTTTGTTAACCCTCATTTTTGGAGTATTTGAATTCTTTCTTTTACTTTATGTAGAGTTTCACATTCGTAACTTTAGATTCTGTGATCTAAAAAGGTAAGGTTTGTGTGCGTGTGTGTGTGTGTGTGTGTGTGTGTGTGTGTAGAAAGATGAGTAAGTATTGATAATTTCAACAAGTACTATTTCAGAAAATAACGATATCTTCCTTGACACGTTTTGATACTTATAGGTGTACCAGATTATCAAAGTTTTTCAACATGCTGTAAAATAAATAAGTTGAACATTTCACACGAAGAAAATTTTCACATGAAGAAAATCGTATTCCAGCACTGAGAGTAAATCTCTCCCTTTTTGAAATTTATAATTATATTCAGTGCATAGAAAGGTGAATATCTTGAATAAATCTAACATTTAAATCTGTAAATTTTAAATAATTTTCTTGACACAAACATTATCTATGGCTCCTGAAAATACCTAGTCAAACATTTAGATCAAATGCATAAATGGTATGGTGCTAAACACTGACGTCTAAGGTCTGTGGTCTAGATTTTTGAGAAATTTATGGAAAAACATTGAGATATAGAAATTCATTATCATATAGAAGAAGAATAACTAGAAAAATACAAGCCAAACCACTTACTTAAGTCCTCAAGTTTGGTAAGTTGATTTTCACACCAAAGACTTAGCTAATTATGTCAAATATTGGAATGTGTTTCAAAGTTTTATAAACAATAATGAAACAGATAAATGGTATAATCTATTGTAATAAAGATATGTATCATTGTGGTAGAATTTGCAATTAGTATCTTTAATAACGTTCACATGTAACTTGGGGGAACTCTTGGAATGAGTGAATTCATGGTTTATTATACAATTGATTTATCAAATAACATAATTCATACTTATTGATATTGTTATGTTTTGTATAATTATCAGAGATCTGCTGGTATATGTTTAGTAACTATTCTCTGGAGGAAAAAAAAAGTCCTGATTTGCAATGTTTGCCTATTGCCATGGTGTAAATTCTCCTACCACAGCCAATTTAAAGCTACCAACGTGAGGTTACCTAACACAGTTAGGAAGAAAAGCACACATTTGGCTCTCGTGAACTCTACAAGCCAGCTCTAGCACACCACTGCCAAACTCTTATGCTTCTGTAGATTTTCAGTAGAAGCTCACTGTTTTGATGCAGCTACATCTTTAATTAAATGATAAAAGAAGCCATACATGTGAGGAAGATTACTTCAAAGAGCTGTACTCAAGGATTCCTTTTATTTCTCTGCATTCCCTCAAACAATTAAAGGCAACGGAGTTCAAGTTGAGCTTTTGTTTATTTCTAATTAAGCCTGGGATGATAATTTTCTACGAATTGTATTGAAATTTTCAAATCCAGTTAAGCTTTACCCATCCATTCTGTTATCTGAGCTGCTTGAACATTGCTCTTAAATTGGGGCCCATAGGTCTCAGAAAATGAGAAAATATCAGCTTCCCAGCAGGTTCTTTTTGAATGTACATCTATAATTGATGAGATGTATTCACATATTAGCGTTTGCTTTTTTTTCTTCAGCTTTTGAAACTTTTCCAGATGCCATTATGGGTTAGTTCCTAAAGATTAGGTCTCTGAATAGATGCACAAAGGCTTTGCTTAGAAAGGATATGACATTTCTTCATCTGTAAGTTGGAGACGGCATTATATTATGGAGGAAAACAACTTAGATTTTTATGGTCACTGTCTATTGTATAGAAAATACCCCTGCTTAAATAAGCAATATTTTAGGTAATATAAGTAAAACTTGTGCAAGGTCACTAGTTACTGAAACTAAAGCTTGTTTGAATGTTTGTTTTTAATATTCAGATGGTTGCAGCTTTATCTTTTACATATATTTAGTGTCTTTGGGAGTTTTTAGAGTGATGTACAAGCAAAGGTATGAGCGTGAAAAATGTTTGAATCAAATGAAACCAAATGTCTTTCTGAGCATTGAAGTTTATACATTTTTATTGTATTTTTATGAGTTTTCTAGAGGGGATTGTCTTCCAGAACACCCTAGTTTCATCAATCCTGAAAGTATTTCTGCAATAATAACCTTACTCTTCAGGTTTCTTTAGACCTGTTTCCCAAATTGTGTACCAGAGCACACGAGTACCTTGATGGTCCTTGAAAGAAAAGGGGAGATTATACAGTCAGGTATGAAAATGGTTATATACACTGGCCCCTATTAAAGAGTCAAGATGCACATAAGAATATTAAAGACTCTGAGAAGTGCTGCAGAAAAAGAAATCGTTAATATTTGCTTTAAGCATCTCCCAGTAATATTGACCCAGGACCATCTTTTTATGTTATCCTCTTAACATCCATGAAGCATACTTTTGGGACTATCTTCTTCACAAAATCTTATAGAAAAAATATTGAACTTATACTTTTCTTGTCAATATTATACAACACACAGCTAACTTAAAATCCAGAAACGTTTCTAAGTTTTCTAAAAATTGAAAATAACAAAAATTGACTCAAGAGATATAGATATACTAAAGAAAACAATGATCATGGAAGGAACTCATTACATTGTTAAATTAGGGCCTTGGCTGTAAAAATACCAAAGGATTTCATGGATGAATGTTTTCAAACCTTCAAAGAACAGGTAATTCCTACGCAATTTAAATTGTTTCAGGCATAGAAAATAAAGCATTCCAATTTGTAAAAAAAAAAACCCAAACTACTATGACACTGACTCCAAAATCTGACAAAGACACCACAGAAAATGATAAATCATCTCACTTATGAATATTAATGAAAGACAGTAAATAAAATCCAGAGAATAAAATGCAGCGCTACATTAAAAGAATAATATGTCATGACCAAGTGGGGTTTATTTCAGGAATGCAAGACTGTTTAGCAATATGAAATCTCCTAGTACAATTGACTACAGGTCAAGGAAGAAAAACCCTTCATAAAATAGGAAGAGAAGAATACTTGTTTAAATAAAATGATATGCATATCTCAAACTAGTTTCTAGCATTGTTCTTGGTGATGAAAAACTTTCAAGCACACCCCCTGAAGTCAGAAATAAGTCAGGTGTGTGTTGTTTTCCCATTATTATTTACTATTTTTCTGGAAATGTTATAGACAGTGAAATTAGACAAAGGGGTGAAATAATGATAAACTTTGGAAAAGAAGGGGCAAGATTATCACCATTTACAGATAATATGATTATATATTTGAAAAACTCGAGAATCAATAAGAAAAAGTACTATTAGAAAGAATAGAGGAATCCAATAATGTGGTCACAAAATATATACAATGGCTTTGATAAAACAATAAACGAGAAAATGATCTAGGGAAAATATTCCAATTATAATTGCAAACAATAAAAAAAGTAGTAACAAGCAAATACCTCAGAATAAGTGTAAGTGTAACAAGAAATATATAGTTGCTAAATGAAGAATGAGATTTGAATAAATGAATACATACACCTTTTTTCCTGTATAACAATATGCAATATTAAAACTATGAAAAAAAACCTAATTCACATATATAGCCATTGTAATTCTAATTAAAGTCCCAGGAGAGTAACTGAAATTCACCTAGAATAATAAATATGCAAGAATAGGCAATATATTTCAGTATTTTTCAAGTTTCTACCATGAATAATATGATGTAAAATAACATTAGCCAAGTAACAGAATATTTCCAAGATCTCACTGGCTTAATATAATAGAAATGTATATGTCGTTTAAGTCACAGTCGGTGACGGTTTGCCTTGCTAGAGGCGCCTTTTTGTGATTGTTCAAAGATCCAGGCTTTTGTTATCTCGTGGCTCCACCTTTGTTTAAGTCCTCCGAGTTCTACCTGTTAGAGTTGATTCTTAATGTCTTTGTCCATAAACACATATCACTCCCAGGCCAGATCTTAGACACACAGTCTTAACCTTTTGTGGAGCTAGGAAATGAGATCTAACTGTGTACACTGGAAGATAATAAAACGTATTTTGACAAAGCAGAGCCATCTGGCAACACTTTTATAATCAGAAACCAAAAAGCAGATTCTAAAATACATAATATGCATCAACTGTATCTGTCTTAAATATTGACAATCCAATTAACTAAGGGTATCAGTTCTTTTTAAAATACAAACTTCCCCTCTTAGGTTGAATAATACTGTCTTGCAAAGAGAAACTAATTGTTTGTAGCCTTGTGGTGTGTAGAAACATGCCTTAGCATTTGTGCACAGCTGGGCTAATTGGAGGTGCTAAGTGGGTAGATTTTCTAGTAGTTCTCAGTGCTTTCAAACTTCGCTGACATTTATGTGGCCTTGGTCCTTTCTCCTACATCTGGAACATAGAATGAACAAAGCACATGGAACTCAATCTGGCAAATGTGTGGTACTGATGACATATTGAGAACATGGGTGTCTTTCAACAATTATTACAGTCTGTGAACACTGATTTTATGTTGTATGAGCTATGAGCTTGGAAAATTATACGAGGATGTTTCCTAAACATATATTCCAAGTGTAGCCACTTCATAGTATTTCTGTGAGAATCAATTGCAATCATGTGTGCAGAATTACTCTTTTGCATAAGAAATGTACAATTTGGTAGATCTTTTAGATCTTTATTCTTTCCTCAAGTATAACTTGAGCACTTACAGCACCAGACACTGTTCAAGGCACTGGGCATGGTGCTGTTCATGAAAAGGGACACACTTCCTGCTTTCAAAGAGCTTCCGGTTGGGGGTGGATGGCATACAGGGGACATAAATGAATATATAAACAAGTAGAAAAGATAATTTCAAGTAGTGATAAGTATTATGAGTGACATTAAACAACCTAATGCTCTAGAGACTGGAGGGGAGCAGGGGCTGACTATAGAGCTAGGTAGGCGTGGTATGTTCCAGAAAGCAGAGCTTACAATGACACCTGTATCATGAGAGGGGCAAGTTTAACAAAAAACTCTCAATAAATATTTGCTGAATGAATGTGTTTACTTATTTATTTTTGATTCATCTTTAAATTCATTTTACATCATGAAGTAAAAGGTAAAATGTTTTCAACAGCTGAAATAACTCTAAATAAGCATACAAATGATTTTCCTGATCTAAATGAAGTTATATGTTTGGACATCAGGCAGAATGACAGCTCAATCTGTCAGCTTTTTAAATGAACTAGAACTTTTAAAAAGAAATAGAATTTTGTAATGAATGCAGCACTTAAAATTAGCCACAAATGTAAATGTTATGGCTTCTACTTCTGGCTACTCTCCCTGGGTCTCTGCTTTCGCACTCACCCTGCTCTCCTTTACAACACAGTTAGTGTCATCATTCTTGGTGACTTTATCCATGTAGCTCCTCCATCCTAGCAATTAAACAACTATACCTGTTTCCTCATCTATAAATTTGGACTCATAATTCCTTCCTATTCACTCAGAGGACTGATGTAAGAATGAATACTCATGACTTATGTGAAAATACTATGTTAGAAAGCATTATTTTCTATTTTTCTAGGCTTGTAGACCATTCTAATGCACCAGTGCTGTAATTTATTAAATGAGTATGTTGCTGACTTTCCCCACAGTTTCCTTCATAGGAAAAGAAAAACGTACTTCTGGTTAATTAAATGCATATCTAAACTTTAAATACAAACCATTTCCTAGGCTGGACTTCCAGATGGTGGAGGAGTAAGACGTGGAGATCACCTTCCTCCCCACAAACACATCAGAAATACATCTACATGTGGAACACCTCCTACAGAACACCTACTGAATGCTGGCAGAAGACCTCAGACTTCCCAAAAAATATATATCTTTTTTCCTTTTTCTCTTTTTCTGAGTATGTGTATGCTTCTTTGTGTGATTTTGTCTGTATAGCTTTGCTTTTACTGTTTGTAGCTTTCCTTTTACTGTTTGTCCTAGGGTTCTGTCTGTTTTTTTTTTTTTTTTTAGTATAGTTTTTAATGCTTGTTATCATTGGTGGATTTCTTTTTTGGTTTGGTTGCTCTCTTCTTTCCTTTTTTTCTTTTTTTTAATTTTTAATAATTTTTTATTTTAATAACTATTTTATTTTCTTTCTCTCTTTCTTTCCCTCTCTCTTTCTCTCTCTTTCTTTCTTTCTTTCTTTCTTTCTTTCTTTCTTTCTTTCTTTCTTTCTTTCTTTCTTTCTTTCCTTTCCTTTCTTTTCTTTCTTTCTCCCTTTTCTTATGAGCCGTGTGGCTGACAGGGTTTTGGTGCTCTGGCCGGGTGTCAGGCCCAGTGCCTTGGAGGTGGGAGAGCCGAGTTCGGGACATTGGTCCACCAGAGACCTCCCAGCTCCACATAATATCAAATGGTGAAAGCTCTCCCAGAGATCTCCGTCTCAACACTAAGACTCAGCTCCACTCAGTGACCACCAAGCTACAGTGCTGGAAACCCTTTGCCAAACAAATAGCAAGACAGGAGCACAAACCCACCCATTAGCAGAGAGGCTGCCTAAAATCATAATAAGGTCACAGACACCACAAAACACACCACCAGACATGGTCCTGTCCACCAGAAAAACAAGATCGAGCTTCATCCACCAGAACACAGGCACTAGTCCCCTCCACTAGGAAGCCTACATAACCTGCTGAACCAAACTTAGCCACTGGGGGCAGACACCAAAAACAATGGGAACTATGAACCTGCAGCCTGCGAAAAGGAGACCCCAAACAGAGTAAGTGAAGCAAAATCAGAAGACAGAGAAACACACAGCACATGAAGGAGCAAGGTAAAAACCCACCAGACCAAACAAATGAAGAGGAAATAGGCAGTCTACCTGAAAAAGAATTCAGAATAATGATAGTAAAGATGATCCACAATCTTGGAAGTAGAGTGGAGAAAGTAAAAGAAACGTTTAACATGGACCTAGAAGAACTAAAGAGCAAACAAACATTGAGGAACAACACAATAAGTGAAATTTAAAATTCTCCGGAAGGAGTCAGTAGCAGAATAACTGAGGCAGAAGAATGGATAAGTGACCTGGAAGATAAAATAGTGGAAATAACTACAGCAGAACAAAATAAAGAAAAAAGAATGAAAATAATTGAGGGCAGTCTTAGAGACCTCTGGGACAACATTAAATGCACTAACATTCTAATTATTGGGGTCCAGAAGAAGAAGAGAAAAAGAAAGGGACTGAGAAAGTATTTGAAGAGATTATAGTTGAAAACTTCCCTAATATGGGAAAGGAAATAG
>NC_041228.1:59925218-59945465 GCF_002837175.3 Physeter macrocephalus | reverse complement strand
TTAAAACCTTTACAGACAAGCAAAAGCTAGGAGAATTCAGCACCACCAAACCAGCTTTACAAAAAATGCTAAAGGAAATTCTCTAGGCAAGAAACACAAGAGAAGGAAAAGACCTACAATAACAAACCCCAAACAATTAAGAAAATGGTAATAGGAACATACATATCGATAATTACCTTAAATGTAAATGGATTTAAATGCTTCAACCAAAAGACATAGACTGGCTGAATGGATACAAAAATAAGACCCACATATATGCTGTTTACAAGAGACCCACTTCAGACCTAGGGACACATACAGACTGAAAGTGAGGGGATGGAAAAAGATATTCCATGCAAATGGAAATCAAAAGAAAGCTGGCTTAGCAATTCTTATATCAGACAAAATAGACTTTAAAATAAAGACTATTACAGGAAACAAAGAAGGACACTACATAATGATCAAGGGATCCATCCAAGAAAAAGATATAACAATAGTAAATATTTATGCACCTAACATAGGAGCACCTCAATATATAAGGCAAATGCTAACAGCCATAAAAGGGGAAATCGACAGTAAGACAATCTTAGTAGAGGACTTTAACACACCACTTTCACCATGGGACAGATCATCCAAAATGAAAATAAATAAGTAAACACAAGCTTTAAATGACACATTAAACAAGATGTACTGAAATGATATTTATAGGACAGTCCATCCAAAAACAACAGAATATACTATCCTCTCAAGTGCTCATGGAACATTCTCCAGGATAGATCATATCTTGGGTCACAAATCAAGCCTTATAAATTTAAGAAAATTGAAATTGTATTAAGTATCTTTTCCAACCACAATGCTATGAGACTAGATTAATTTATTACAGGAAAAATTCTGTAAAAAATACAAACACATGGAGGCTGAACAATACAATAATTAATACTAAGAGATCACTGAAGAAATCAAAGAGGAAATAAAAAAAAAATCCCCAGAAACAAATGACGATGAAAATACGACAACCCAAAACCTCTGGGATGCAAGAAAAGCAGTTCTAAGAGGGAAGTTTATAGCGATACAATCCTACCTCAAGAAACAAGAAACATCTCAAATAAACAACCTACCCTTACACCTAAAGCAATTAGAGAAAGAAGAGGAAAAACACCCCAAAGTTATCAGAAGGAAAGAAATCATAAAGATCCGACCAGAAATAAATGAAAAAGAATTGAAGGAAACAATAGCAAAATCAATAAAACTGAAAGCTGGTTCTTTGAGAAGATAAACAAAATTGATAAACCATTAGCCAGACTCATCAAGAAAAAAAGGGAGTAGACTCAAATCAATAGAATTGAAATGATAAAGGAGAAGTAACAACTGACACTGCAGAAATACAAAGGATCATGAGACACTACTACAAGCACCTATATGCCAATAAAATGGATATCCTGGAAGAAATGGACAAATTCCTTGAAAAGCACAGCCTTCTGAGACTGAACCAGGAAGAAATAGAAAATGTAAACAGACCAATCATAAGCACTGAAATTGAGACTGTGAATAAAAATCTTCCAACAACAATAGTCCAGAACCAGATGGCTTCACAGGTGAATTCTATCAAATATTTAGAGAAGAGCTAACACCTATCCTTCTCAAACTCTTCCAAAATTTAGCAGAGGGAGAAACACTCCCAAACTCATTCTACGAGACCACCATCACCCTGATACCACAACCAGACAAAGATGTCACAAAGAAAGAAAACTACAGGCCAATATCACTGATGAACATAGATGCAAAAATCCTCAACAAAATACTTACAGACAGAATCCAACAGCTCATTAAAAGTATACACCATGATCAAGTGGGGTTTATCCCAGGAATTCAAAGATTCTTCAATATATGCAATCAATGTGATACACCATATCAACAAATTGATGGATTAAAACCATATGATCATCTCAATAGATGCAGAAAAATCTTTCGAGAAAATAAACACCCATTTATGATAAAAACGCTCCAGAAGGTAGGCATACAGAGAACTCACCTCAACATAATAGAGGCCATATATGACAAACTGACATCCAGCATCATTCTCAATGGTGAAAAACTGAAACCATTTCCACTAAGATCATGAACAAGACAAGGTTGTCCACTCTCACCACTATTATTCAACATAGTTTTGGAAGTCTGAGCCATAGCAATCTGAGAAGAAAAAGAAATAAAAGGAATCCAAATTGAAAAAGAAGAAGTAAAGCCGTCACTGTTTGCAGATGACATGATACTATGCGTAGAGAATCCTAAAGATGCTACCAGAAAACTACTAGAGCTAATCAACGAATTTGGTAGGGTAGCAGGATACAAAATTAATGCACAGAAATCTCTTGCATTCCTATACACTAATGATGAAATATCTGAAAGAGAAATTAAGGAAACACTCCCATTTACCATTCCAACAAAAAGAATAAAATACCTAGGAATAAACCTACCTAAAGAGACAATAGACCTGTATGCAGAAAACTATAAGACACTGATAAAAGAAATTAAGGATGATACAAACAGATGGACAGATATACCATGTTCTTGGATTGGAAGAATCAGCATTGTGAAAATGACTATACTACTCAAAACAGTCTACAGAGTCAGTGCAATCCCTATCAAACTACCAATGGCAGTTTCCACAGAACTAGAACACAAAATTTCACAATTTGTGGAATCAGGCTCCTTGACTTCAGCCTATTCTACAAAGCTACAGTAATCCAGACAGTATGGTACTGGCACAAAAACTGAAATATAGGTCAATGGAACAGGATGGAAAGCCCAGAGATCAACCCATGCACATATGGTCACCTTATCTTTGATAAAGGAGGCAAGAATATACAATGGAGAAAAGACAGCCTCTTCAATAAGTGGTGCTGGGAAAACTGGACAGCTACATGTAAGAACGAAATTAGAACACTCCCTAACACCTTACACAAAAATAAACACAAAATGGATAAAAGACCTAAATGTAAGGCCAGACACTATAAAACTCTTAGTGGAAAACATAGGCAGAACACTCTATGACATAAATCACAGCAAGATCCTTTTTGACCCACCTCCTAGAGAAATGGAAATAAAAACAGAATAAACAAATGGGACCTAATGAAAGTTAAAAAAGTTTTGCACAGCCAAGGAAACCATAAACAAGACGAAAAGGCAATGCTCAGAATGGGAGAAAATATTTGCAAATGAAGCAACTGACAAAGGATTAAGCTCCAAAATGTACAAGCAGCTCATGCAGCTCGATATCAAAAAACAAACAACCAAATACAAAAATGGGCAGAAGACCTAAATAGACATTTTTCTAAAGAAGATATACAGATTGCCAACAAACACATGAAAGAATGCTCAACATCACTAATCATTAGAGAAATGCAAATCAAAACTACAGTGAGGTATCACCTCACACCAGTCCGAATGGCCATCATTAAAAAATCTACAAACAATAAATGCTGGAGAGAGTGTGGAGTAAAGGGAACCCTCTTGCACTGTTGGTGGGAATGTAAATTGATACAGCCTGTATGGAGAACAGTATGGAGTTTCCTTAAAAAACTAAAAATAGAACAACCATACAACCCTGCAATCCCACTACTGGGCATATACCCTGAGAAAACCATAATTCAAAAAGAGTCATGTACCACAATGTTCATTGCAGCTCTATTTACAATGGCCAGGACATGGAAGCCACCTAAGCGTCCTTCGACACATGAATGGTTAAAGAAGATGTGACACATATATACAATGGAATATTACTCAGCCGTAAAAAAGAAAGGAAATTGAGTTATTTGCAATGAGGTGGATGGACGTACAGTCTGTGATACAGAGTGAAGTTAAGTCAGAAAGAGAAAAACAATTATCGTATGATAACACATATATATGGAATAAAAAAATGGCTATGAAGAACTTAGGGGCAGGACAGGAATAAAGACGCAGATGTAGAGAATGGACTTGGGGACATGGAGAGGGGGAAGGGTAAGCTGGGACGAAGTGAGAGAGTTGCATGGACTTATATATACTACCAAAGGTAAAATCGATACCTAGTGGGAAGCGGCCCCAATGCACAGGGAGATCAGCTTGGTTCTTTGACCACCTAGAGGTGTGGGTTAGGGAGGGTGGGAGGGAGACACAAGAGGGAGGATATATGGGTGTATATGTGTATGTACAGCTGATTCACTTTGTTATAAAGCAGAAGCTAACACACCATTTTAAAGCAATTATACTCCAATAAAGACGTTAAAAAAAAAAACTGTACCTTTTTATGGATGTGGTTAACAAAGATGTGTGCATTTGTCAAAATTCATTGAATTGTTCCCATTAGATTTGTGCATTTAATGTATATAAATTTTACCTAAAAATAACTGTAAATCAATATTGAGCTCCAGTTAATAGGTTTAGATTTGGGTTGTTGCAGTGGCATGAGTTAACAGTTCAGAAACAATCTTCTCTGTATCCCAAGCTTGAGCAAATGAAAAAAAAATGAGGATAACAGAAGGCAGGTTTCTCACAGCTGGGGAAGAGAGTTATAAATTTGTAAAAAAGGAAGAGTAGACCTTGCTATTGAACTGTAAGTGCAGGTTCAGTGTATATTCAATGATTTTTCACATACACATGTATCTGTATATGTAAATGGATATAAAAATACACAGAGACATGTATTTCCTAGTTTTTTCTGCTGAACAGGACTAGAAGAAATGACAAGCTTGTAGCAATGAGCACAACTAGTTCCCATTACCACTCTCCAGTAAAAGGAACCAGAACTCTTCATAAAAATGGCTGATTACCATGGTGGATCGGAAAGGTCCAAAATGATCCTGGAACATCTTGCTTTGCCAAAAAGTAAGGAAGTTTTCAAAGAATCATAAGAATAAGTCAAAAGGACACAAAAGGCAGCTTGAGGGGACTACCCCTGGCCAGATCTGGGGGAACATCAAAATAAGTAATGGAATTATAAACTATTGGTTAAAATAAGAATCCATGATAAAACATGAATAGATAAGTGGGGCAGGGCTTCCCTGGTGGCGCAGTGGTTGCGCATCCGCCTGCCGATGCAGGGGAACCGGGTTCGCGCCCCGGTATGGGAGGATCCCACATGCCGCGGAGCGGCTGGGCCCGTGAGCCATGGCCGCTGAGCCTGCGCGTCCGGAGCCTGTGCTCCGCAACGGGAGAGGCCATATTACTCAGCCGTAAAAAAGAAAGGAAATTGAGTTATTTGCAATGAGGTGGATGGACGTACAGTCTGTGATACAGAGTGAAGTTAAGTCAGAAAGAGAAAAACAATTATCGTATGATAACACATATATATGGAATAAAAAAATGGCTATGAAGAACTTAGGGGCAGGACAGGAATAAAGACGCAGATGTAGAGAATGGACTTGGGGACATGGAGAGGGGGAAGGGTAAGCTGGGACGAAGTGAGAGAGTTGCATGGACTTATATATACTACCAAAGGTAAAATCGATACCTAGTGGGAAGCGGCCCCAATGCACAGGGAGATCAGCTTGGTTCTTTGACCACCTAGAGGTGTGGGTTAGGGAGGGTGGGAGGGAGACACAAGAGGGAGGATATATGGGTGTATATGTGTATGTACAGCTGATTCACTTTGTTATAAAGCAGAAGCTAACACACCATTTTAAAGCAATTATACTCCAATAAAGACGTTAAAAAAAATTTCTTAGCAATGCTTTAAAACATAGTGTGTGAGTGAATATGAATGATAATTCTTGGATTTTTGTCCCCTCAGCTGATTGTCATCTCTGTGTTTTCATGGAAATGTTTTTGGAAATTTTTTTGATTATCATCCACTTCATGAATATGAATTATTGGGGTTGAAAAGATCACAAAGCAAATAAAAACAAATAGAGAAAAAAACCAGAGCCTATCTTTGTGTTAAGAATTCTCCGATAGGAGTGGATAAGCTGATCAAAGAGCACCCTGTAATATTGTTCCATAAATAGCTTACATAACTTGATTTTAGAGATAGAGCATTCTAGAAGCTGAGTGATAAGGATCTTGGCTATCTTCAATATGCGTTTTAAATGTTATAGGTTTAGCGTTTAATATACTGTACAGGGCAATTTAGACAGGTAACATGAAGTTACTTTTGGTAAAGTGTTTTTGGCAGAGTTAATGGCAACTTTGTTAGGAAAAACTAGGTAATTTCTCAATTCCACTCTCAATTATGCCAGAAATAGATGTGATTTTCCACCAAAAGCTTTTTAAAGAACCATTGGTGAAAGATTCTAGCATGGATGGAGAACTCTTACTCAAAATTAAGCCCTATATCAAACATTAATATGGATTTTTTTTAACCAAGGCTCCTTATTTCCTAGGAAATGGGGCTGTGCTCATTTCCATTCTTTCCAAGTGGGTGTCAATTTTGGACCTGTAAGCATAAATTGAGGCCAATTCCTGGATGTGCTGTCGGTAAAGTACCTATGTGTCAACAACCCTCTGGAATAGTGTGATTCAGTTTCCCCCAGAAGAAGCATTCTTTTTAGGGAGAAAATTTATGTTGATGATTTTCAAATTATTGGAACTCCTCAGGCAATATTCCAGCTGGCCAACCCGTATATACTGACTTGAGAAGAAGTGCCAATTTTGGATTTTTGGCAGCCGCTAGCATGACCTGGTCAACTTCAAGAGGCAGCTCAGGGAGAGATTTCAGCATCACATTTTAACACAATTACTAGTTTGCTTCTGGATGGAATCCAGCACTTTATTTTTTAATATATGAAGCTCAATATCTCTTTAAAATCACTTTCTCTTTATGTTCTATTTGTGAGAAACTGAAGAGGCTCTAAGTTAGGAAAAATCTAAAACAAAATATTCTTTCATTTATGGATTTAAAAACTAATTTCTCTGATATTTCCATTCATTATTTGATCATTTTGTATTTTTAGTGGAATTAATTTATTTATAGACACAGAGTAATAATAATGATTATCTTTAAACTCTTGAGCAGTCTATAAATACTATTACAAAGGAATGAGACTGTGTGCTTCTGAAAGAGAACTGTGTTTCCTGTACATTATAGCCCTACAGGGCACCACAGTGCCTAGCTTTGAAACACACACACACGCACACACACACACACACTCACACACACACAAACAGGACCAAATTTTCACAGTGCATATCCAACCTCTGGGAGCAGCAAACGTTTATTACTAACAATGATAGAATGTAGGTGGGATTGAAAAATTCTAAATTGATGGGGACTAGCTTATTGATGCCAAAGAAAAGAGAGACATAGATAACTTTTGAAAGCGTGACCATGAATAGATTCCCTAAGTTAACCAAGACTTAGTTTTACACCTGCAAGATGAGGATAATAATACTCAACTTATATGATAATTATGAATATTAATCAAGCACCGTGCCTAGTACCTAGTAAATATTTAACAAATGATAACACTTCTGAGAATCAGTATGGGCTTTGAAGTCAAATTGTCCTGGGTTTGAATTTTGGCTCAATCGTTTACTAGCTGTATTATGATTGGGCAGATTAATGAACTGGGCCTCATTTTCCATCTAGTGTTAGATGAATAAATGAAAAGTATATAAAGTAAAGTATATAAAGGGTTCAGCACAGATGTCAATAGATGTTGTTTTTATGATTAATAAAACATGATCAGTTTGAAGATGCCCCGGTGGTAAAATTGGGTGGCACCAGCTGGCTCAGTGCTTTTCAATTTGCCTCCCATGGTGCTTGATTATTGGATGGACATTCTCTCTACGATGTTTATGTAAAGTGTAAAATATATTGTTTTTCCACATGAATTTTCATTCGAAGAAAGAGTTGTGTCGCTAAGAGAAGCTTAAAAAACATCCATTTAGTCCAAAGTCATTAATTAACAGGTGCGGTGGTTGAAACTCAGGAAAGTTAATAATGAAGCAGTCAGGACTGGAATTCAGGTCAGCAGAATTCTGACTCGAAGTTATATGATATTTCCACTATTTCATTCTCAGTGGTAGTATAGTTTTTCACTTTAATTATATGGCTTCAGGAATCGAGACAATGTCTGCAAATTTTTTTGAACTATGTGCTAATTAAAAGAACCATGTACTAATTAAAAAGAAATGTTTCTAAAATTTGTTTTAAAGAATTACTAAAAAAGAAATGAAGGGAAAATAGTATTATTAGGTGTATTAGTCTAGATTTTCCAGAGAAACAGAACCAATAGGAGATATACAGTTCTATCTATCTATCATCTATCTATCTATCAATCTATCTATCTATCTGGAGAGATCCATTATAAGGAATTGGTTTATATGCTTATAGAGGCAAATAAGTCTCAAGACCTACATTCAGCAAGCTGGAATCCCAGGGCAGCCAATGGTATAATCTGAGTCTGAGTTTGGGGGCCTGAGAACCAAGAGAGCCTATGGTGTTAACTTTAAGTCCAAGTTTGAGTCCAAAGGCAAGAGAAGACCCAAGTCCCAGCTCGAAGACTATCAGGCAGAGAGAGCAATTCTCTCTTGCTTTGTGTTTTGCTCTATTCAGGCCTTCAGTGGATTGGACAAGGACCACCCATATTGAGGAAGGCAATCTGCTTTATACAGTCTACCAATTCAAAAGTTAATCTCCTCTGGAAGTGCGCTCACAGACACACCCAGAATAACCTTTAACTTAACATCTGAGCACCCCATGGCTCAGTTAAGGTGACACATAAAATTAACCATTACACTAGATTAAATACATTTTCATCACTGATTCCAAGTACCAGGATGCCTAGTTTTACTTCATTTCACTTTATCATGCTTTGCAGATGTTTCGTTTCTTACAAATTGAAGGTTGTGGCAACCCTCCATGGAGTAAGCCTACCGGCATCGTTCTTTCAACAGCATTTGCTCACTTCATGTCTCTGTGTCACATTTTGGTAACTCTCAAAATATTTCAAACCCTCCACCGGCAAAATGATGATGACTTGCTGACGGCTCAGATGATGGTTAGCATTTTTTATCAATAAAGTATTTTTTGAATTAATGTATGTACCTTAATTTTTTTTAGACAATGCTATTGCACACATAATAGATTATATTATAGTGTAAACATAGTTTTTATATGCACTGGGAAACCAAAAAATTCATGTGACTCACTTTACTATGATATTTGCTTCATTACAGTGGTTTGGAACTGACCCCACAATATCTCCAACGTATACTTGTATAGATTTTTAAGATGTGCATATATTCTCCAATATCAATATTCACTCATTCTCAATACATGAAAGTTTAGTTTTTCATATGGCTAAAATAAATTTTCTACATATTCTAACGTTTTCATTCCCCAGTATTTTACTTATTTAACATTGTCTGAGTCTTTCTGTTTTATGATAATTTATTGCTTAAGTAACTTGTCTATCAATTTGGTCAATATTATTTTATTATGTTTAGAATTCTTGTTATTCTGATATTAGTTCAGGGTATTTGATAGTAGTTCCCTTAAGTCCTGAGTTTCCCTTAAGTTTTCTTGGTATACACAAATATTCTGAAGTAAGGAGATCAAATAACCCAAATGGGTTTATTTTGAGTCCAGAAGAAAAAATAATGTCATGACATTTATAAGAAATAAAATAATGGCAAGGATTTTCTGTGGTCATTCATACATAGCCAAACAGAAAAGTGTGAATTAATCAGATCATCTTGCATACTGACTCCTTAAGATTATTTTACTGTCCCTTGGCAGAGAGATGGGGAAAAACAATACTTTCTTTCCTCTCTTCTTCAATATTGGATACTTTATGGAATTATAAAAACAATTAGGAAAGATTTCATTCCATTTTTACCTTGATGGTATTTGATAGCATATTTCATCCCACAGTTGATATATTCTGACACCTATTTATTAAGATGTATATAAAATTTTCCAAAAAATTGAAAGGTAGCATGTTAATAGATGCATTTCAACATTTAAAATACCAGTTTTAGTAACTGTCTAAATATTGAAAGTGTTACTCAATTAAAACTCCTCTGAAGTTATGCTATATTTCTATTTGAGCAAATTATTATTAATTTCTACTTCACCCAATTCAGCATTTTTGAGTATTTGACCAGGACTTGGATGAGGTTCACAAAAGTTTTGTGAATAGCAAAAATTGCATCATGATAGAAATTTAATAGAACAAACTTGGAATAGTTTGGAAGCACTTTTCTATATACAATACTTTTGCTTAGAAAGGTGATCACTACGCTATCTTCCTTCATTTCCTTAAGTCTTTAACGCTGTTAAACACTCTTTTTCTTTTTTTTTTTTAACATCTTTATTGGAGTATAATTGCTTTACAATGGTGTGTTAGTTTCTGCTTTATAACAAAGTGAATCAGCTATACATATACATATATCCCCATATCCTCTCCCTCTTGCGTGTCCCTCCTACCCTCCCTATCCCACCCCTCTAGGTGGTCACAAAGCACCAAGCTGATCTCCCTCTCCTGCTTAAACATTCAACTCTTCTGGATTCTATGGCACCACATTGCTATCTGGGAACATCAAAAATTCACTCTTGCCTCTCAGTGGGAATGCACACAACCAAGCCTCAAGACCAACTTATGGCATCTCGCCTCCATTGGTTTACATCCTTTATTATGACTTTTGCAATTTGATCACGTAGTAATTGACTTCTACATTGCTCTCAGAAGCTTTGTCATGAGCTGCCCCAGGTGCCTGCTATTTAGCAGGACAGGCCCTTCTCCCCTCATGCCCTAGCTCCAGAGGGTCCAATATAATACATTTCCTCTGGTTTTATTCCTTGCTTTGGTGCTCTGCTGTCTCCATTGGCTTTACTTCTTGTTTCATAAGCTTGCCTGATGCACTTATTTATTTTTCTCCTTTATCACACCACCATGGCTCACAGCCTCAGGTGCCTCCTTGCAGCTGAATCCATATCAGCTTCGGTCTCTCTCTTGAACTTCCACCCACATTTTTTTTTATAACTATATATTTTATTTATTTATTTATTGGCTGCGTTGGGTCTTGTTTGCTGAGTGCAGGGTTTCTCTAGTTGTGGCGAGCAGGGGCTACTCTTTGTTGCAGTGCATGGGCTTCTCATTGAGGTGGCTTCTCTTGTTGTGGAGCACAGGCTCTAGGCGCACGGGCTTCAGTAGTTGTGGCTCACGGGCTTCAGCAGTTGTGGCTCGTGGGCTTAGTTGCTCCGCAGCATGCGGGATCTTCCCAGACCAGGGCTTGAACCCATGTCCCCTGCATTAGCTGGCGGATTCTCAACCACTGCACCACCAGAGAAGCCCTTCACTCACGTTTAAAACCACCTGCCAGACATTTTTGGGGTGTTTTGCTCTCACCTCAAATTAACAGGTTTCTCCTACCTTCCATTCTTCTATATCACTGCCCATGACAACAATACTATCTTTGTAATCTCTCTAAGTTGTTCTCTTTCTTGTTCTGCATTTAAGGCTGTTACTAGGTTGCTCCTTTTTAGAATTCTCTTAGATATGATGTTCCTTAACAGTTCTTGCTTGTTTGACCTAATCTATTGACTGTTAATTCTAATTCATCAACAAATTTGCCAGATAAAGTCTCTTATCTCTTCCAGGTACTTCAGCTAGATTACTCCTCCTAAAACATCGCTCTATGCATATCACTGTCTAGATCAAAACCGTCAGTGACTATATCTCTGCTCAGTTAATTGGAGTCCACACTCCTTACACGTTATTTAAAATCTCAAATATTCTGGCCCCATCCCATCTTTTCCACATATCACACATGACTCCCTCTTTCCAAACACAATTTATTTGTAATACCCCAATATGCCTCACATATTATTCTCTTCACCTTTGCACACAGGATTTGTTTCACCTAGAATGGTCACCCTCATCATAATTGCTCTGAATTTTGGTCATTCTTGAGTCATTCTTTAGTTCAACTAAAGTTCTACCCCTTTCATAAAATTTCTGACAGGTAATTTTTTTTTTGGAACTTCTAAAGAACTCCTTTCACTCATTTGGCAAAATTGTCAACACAATATTAATACACACTATCTCAGAGGCATATATTTTTTCTTCTCAAAAATAATGTAAGTTCCTTAGGAATTTCTTTCTCCCATTTCTATATTAATTTGCATATAATTTGTTTTGATATAATAGGTAAATCTGCTGTTGTATTTTAGGCTCTTGTCAGCTTCATATCCTATTTTAGATATAGATTTTATCCTAAAAAACATTATTTTTCAATAGTTTGATTTCTCTTTTCTGAAGTACTGCACAGTGGTTCAGGATTGGGTGCTGGACTGTCCAGGTAGGGAAAGGTCAACTGGTGAAACGTCTGCCCTTCCCCTCTTTCTTATTTTAAAAATCTATATTGGGAGTTTTTATTCTATGGTTTTACCAGCACAAAACTCTATATTGGAAAGGTAAAACTCAAAGTCACATGGACATTTAGTATTGTTTATTTTAACATTATCTTTATTAAATAGGATTAGTATTTTGGAAATATTTTACCTAATAAACAAAACTTTACAAAGTAAATTGAGGGGGGTTTGTTAACTGAGAGCTCAAAAGGTTAACTGTGTGATGTATCTAACAAAAAGTGAAAGCATGATTTTTATTGCATTTTAAGAAATTTAGAACAATTCTGTCAGGTTAAACACTTTTCCAGTATGAGACACATCACTTGTAGGAACACTGACAGAACCTGATAGATTTAGAGGTTAGTACACGGTATGTTGAGGGAAGTAAAAAAACATAACTTTGAGAAATGACAAAGTATTGGGGATAGTATTTAGCTCAAAAAGAGAAATACTCATAGACATATGGTACATATTTTGAAGGGCTATCTTATGGTTGAAATGTCAACTTGTTTTGTATGATTTCCAAAGGCAGAACCAGCAACAATGAGAGTTATAGAGACATATTTTAGCCCAATATCAAAAATCATGTTCTAATGGAGGGTCTGAAACATGAAATGGACTGCTACATAATGTATAGATACTTCCATGTTGTTGAAAATATTTAAAAAGAAATGTTTATTTCCTTATCTTTATTAATGTTTCCTGTGCACTTAAATTGTACTTTTATGACACTTACTACTTTCTACCTTGCTTAATAGTTTAGTAAAATATTAAGAGTAACACACGAGTAGGTGTGTATGTGTGTGTGTATCTTGAAGCTCTTTTTTTAACATTAGCTGGGGCTCCAGAGGTTAAAAACCATATAATCCTTGCCAAGTCAACTCACCTCCATAGACGTTCTGGATGAGTTAAGAATTTGGGAAAGCAGTTCTACTAATGTTAGTAATCAGCCACTTTAATTTACTGTATGGGGTTAAAGGATTGACAGAGGACACCTTCAGAGAAAATTATTCTTTAGTAAGAAAGGGGAGTAAGATACTTTACTCTTACCTGAAGCCAGTGAATAGAACTTTAAAGTTTATTTATATCCCTGAAGTTTAGGGAACTGGTGTTGATTCTTGACAAGAGAATTCTAAAGGCAAAAAGAACGTAGGCAAAGCACCTGTTTGGCAGCAAAGACAAAGGGAAAGAAGACTGCCTTGCAAGCCAACTGCACCTTCATATTTGTAGAAAGTTTCTGTAAATTTTTCCTTAAGCCAAGTAGACCCATGGGAGAGAGACATTGAGGGGAATACTTTTTCATCCACAAAGATCACTGGGAAGATTCAAAGTTTCAGATGCTGGAAGGAAAAGAGTCGTCTGCATCATGGAAATTGCAATTGGAGATATCTAATGGGGTAAACTCTGAGAAACCCAGTG
This sequence comes from Physeter macrocephalus, assembly GCF_002837175.3. Classification (NCBI taxonomy): domain Eukaryota; kingdom Metazoa; phylum Chordata; class Mammalia; order Artiodactyla; family Physeteridae; genus Physeter; species Physeter macrocephalus. The sequence continues at coordinate 59,931,736 of NC_041228.1, read as the reverse complement.
AAGAGTCCAGAAGAAAGAGTCAACCCTGAGTATATGAAACCTAAAGTACATGGATGATTTTCGATGACAGTACCAACCACCCACACAAGCCTGGGGGGAGAGGGTCATCTCCCCTTGTCCCTCTCTCCCTGAGCCCCAGGAGGGACTGGATACTGTGACTTGAGAGTGGATCTCAGTGAAGCCACTAGCTAAGGGAAGACCTTCTCCTCTGCTAACTTTCCAAACTGTGGTAGCACTAAGCTAGATGAGGGAGGACCTCAACTTTTGACAGTTCAGAATTTTGATTACTACACTGGATCGGACATTTTAATTACCAAACTGAGACTGTTGGTATGAGTACAATGAGGAGAGGGCTATTAATTATTCAAGACCAAAAGTGATAGAACTTGCTTCAGGTGTCATCAGGGGCAAGAAAAGAATTAGCCCACAGAGTTGTTTATTTATAGTAAATAAACCTGGAACCTATGAATTTGTGAGGCATGTCTCCATGAAGAATGTCATATAAGCTATACAACCCTCTGGGGTAGGAAATGACAATATCTCATGATTTAAATGCTCCCAGCTGTATATTTGAGACCTCTTCGATTATTCTAGGCCAGAGGTGTATTTTCGATATAGGAAAGGACATGGAGAGACACCCTCAATCTGCAGGGTTCTCTCTGCTTTATGTCTTGTGGTTGTTTATCTCCTTGAAATTACTAGTAAAGCTTGAGATGAGGTAAGATCTCTGATTAACGTGCATCTAATTTCACAATCAGCCTTTATGGGTTACTTAAAAACATTTAATAATTAGACTAAACTGATTTTTATTTACCTGGACATAAATGAATCAAATGTGAAACTGTCCCAAATTTCATCCAGTTGTTAGCAAAACAGGTCAGGAAAGCTGGTGTGAATACACAGGTGGGGAAGAATAAAGTTGTTTTCTACTTGTGCCCTTTGAAGTCCAGAATGTTTGATAAATCATACACAATATTTATTTGTGTACATGCCTTTTATTCTCTTTTAGACTGTAAGCTCCTTTATCACAGCAGAAATATTTTCATTTTTTTGGTCTATTTTTTTAAATTCAATTTTTTAACATCTTTATTGGAGTATACTTGCTTTACAATGGTGTGTTAGTTTCTGCTGTATACAAAGTGAATCAGCTATATGCATACATATACCCCCATATCCCCTCCCTCTTGACTCACCCTCCCACCCTCCCTATCTCACCCCTTTGGGAGGTCACAAAACACCGAGCTGATCTCCCTGTGCTATGCAGCTGCTTACCACTAGCTAGCTATTTTACATTTGGTAGGGAATATAGGTCAATGGTACTCTCTCACTTCGGCCCAGCTTACCCTTCCCCCTCCCCATTTCCTCAAGTTCATTCTCTACGTCTGCATCTTTATTCCTGTCCTGCCCCTAGGTTCATCAAAACCTTTTTTTTTTTTTTGGATCCCATATGTATGTGTTAACATACCGTATTTGTTTTTCTCTTTCTGACTTACTTCACTCTGTATCACAGACTCTAGGTCTATCCATCTCACTACAAATAACTCAATTATTTCTTTTTCCATTGTATATATGTGCCACATCTTCTTTATCCATTCATCTGTCGATGGACACTTAGGTTGCCTCCTTGTCCTGGCTATTGTAAATAGAGCTGCAATGAACATTGTGGTGCATGACCCTTTTTCAATTATGGTTTTCTCAGGGTATATGTCCAGTAGTGGGATTGCTGGGTCATATGGTAGTTTGATTTTTGGTTTTTTAAGGAACCTCCAAACCATTCTCCATAGTGACTGTATCGATTTACATTCCTACAAACAGTGCCAGAGGGTTCACTTTTCTCCACACCCTCTTCAGCATTTATTGTTTGTAGATTTTTTGATGATGGCCATTCTGACCAGTGTGAGGTGATATCTCATTGTGGTTTTGGTTTGCATTTTTTGATATTGAGCTGCCTGAGCTGCTTGTATATTTTGGAGATTAATCCTTTGTCAGTTTCTTTGTTTGCCAATATTTTTTCCCATTCTGAGGGTTGTCTTTTCACCTTGTTTAAGGTTTCCTTTGCTGTGCAAAACCTTTTAAGTTTCATTAGGTCCCATTTATTTATTTTTGTTTTTATTTCCATTTCTCTAGGAGGTGGGTCAAAAAGGATCTTGTTGTAATTTATGTCATAGAGTGTTCTGCCTATGTTTTCCTCTAAGAGTTTTATAGTGTCTGGCCTTACATTTAGGTCTTTTATCTATTTTGAGTTTATTTTTGTGTAGGGTGTTAAGGAGTGTTCTAATTTCATTCTCTGACATGTAGCTGTCCAGTTTTCCCAGCACCACTTATTGAAGAAGCTGTCTTTTCTCCATTGTATATTCTTGCCTCCTTTATCAAAGATAAGGTGACCATATGTGCATGGGTTTATCTCTGGGCTTTCTATCCTGTTCCATTGATCTATATGTCCGTTTTTGTGCCAGTACCATACTGTCTTGATTACTCTAGCTTTGTAATATAGTCTGAAGTCTGGGAGCCTGATTCCTTCAGCTCAGTTTTTCTTTCTCAAGATTACTTTGGCTATTCGGGGTTTTCTGTGTTTCCATACAAATTGTGAAATTTTTTTTGTTCTGATTCTGTGAAAAATGCTATTGGTAATTTGATAGGGATTGCCCTGAATCTGTAGATTGCTTTGGGTAGTATAGTCATTTTCACAATGCTGATTCTTCCAATCCAAGAACATGGTATATCTGTCCATCTGTTTGTATCATCTTTAATTTCCTTCATCAGTGTCTTATAGTTTTCTGAATACAGGTCTTTTGCCTCTTTAGGTAGGTTTATTCCTAGGTATTTTATTCTTTTTGTTGGAATGGTAAATGGGAGTGTTTCCTTAATTTCTCTTTCAGATATTTCATCATTAGTGTATAGGAATGCAAGAGATTTCTGTGCATTAATTTTGTATCCTGCTACCCTACCAAATTCGTTGATTAGCTCTAGTAGTTTTCTGGTAGCATCTTTAGGATTCTCTACGTATAGTATCATGTCATCTGCAAACAGTGGTGGCTTTACTTCTTCTTTTCTGATTTGGATTCCTTTTATTTCTTTTTCTTCTCTGATTGCTGTGGCTTAAACTTCCAAAACTATGTTGAATAATAGTAGTGAGAGTGGACAACCTTGTCTTGTTCCTGATCTTAGTGGAAACAGTTTCAGTTTTTCACCATTGAGAAAGATTTTGGCTGTCAGTTTGTCATATATGGCCTTTATTATGTTGAGGTAAGTTCCCTCTATGCCTACTTTCTGGAGCGTTTTTATCCTAAATGGGTGTTGAATTTTGTTAAAAGCTTTTCCTGCATCTATTGAGATGATCATATGGTTTTAATCCTTCAATTTGTTAATATGGTGTATCACATTGATTGATTTGCATATATTGAAGAATCCTTGCATTTCTTGGATAAACCACACTTCCTCATGGTGTATGATCCTTTTAATGTGCTGTTGGATTCTGTTTACTAGTATTCTGTTGAGGATTTTTGCATCTATGTTCATCAGTGATGTTGGCCTGTAGTTTTCTTTCTTTGTGACATCTTTGTCTGGTTTTGGTATCAGGGTGATGGTGGTCTCATAGAGTGAGTTTGTGAATGTTCCTCCCTCTGCTAAATTTTGGAAGAGTTTGAGAAGGATCGGTGTTAGCTCTTCTCTAAATGTTTGATAGAATTCACCTGTGAAGCCATCTGGGCCTGGGCTTTTGTTTGTTGGAAGATTTTTAATTAGAGTTTCAATTTCAGTGCTTGTGACTGGTCTGTTTATATTTTTTCTTTCTTCCTGTTTCAGTTTCAGAAGGTTGTGCTTTTCAAGTAATTTGTCCATTTCTTCCAGTTTGTCCATTTTATTAGCATATAGATGCTTGTAGTAATTCTCATGATCCTTTGGATTTCTGCAGTGTCAATTGTTACTTCTCCTTTTTCTTTCTAATTCTACTGATTTGAGTCTTCTCCTTTTTTTTCTTGATGAGTCTGCCTATTAGTTTATCAATTTTGTTTATCTTCTCAAAGAACCAGCTTTTAGTTTTATTTTTTTTTTGCTATTGTTTCCTTCATTTCTTTTTCCTTTATTTCTGGTCTGATCCTTATGATTTCTTTCCTTTTGCTAACTTTGGGGTTTTTTTGTTGCTGTTGTTCTTTCTCTAATTGCTTTAGATGTAAGGTTAGGTTGTTTATTTGAGATGTTTCTTGTTTTCTGAAGTAGGATTGTATTGTTATAAACTTCCCTCTTAGAACTGCTTTTGTTGCATCCCATAGGTTTTGGTGTGTCATGTTTTCATTGTCCTTTGTTTCTAGGGATTTTTCGATTTCCTCTTTGTGTTTTTCAGTGATCTCTTGATTATTTGGTAGCATATTGTTTAGCCTGCATATGTGTGTATTTATTACAGGGTTTTTTTTCCTGTAATTGATATCTAGTCTCGTGTTGTGGTCAGAAAAGATATTTGATTCAATTTCAATTTTCTTAAATTTATAAGGCTTGATTTGTGACCCAAGATATGCTCTATCCTGGAAAATGTTCCATGAGCACTTGAGAAGAATGTGTATTCTGTTGTTTTTGATTGTATTGGTATAAACTTCCCTCTTAGAACTGCTTTTGTTGCGTCCCATAGGTTTTGGTGTGTCATGTTTTCATTGTCCTTTGTTTCTAGGGATTTTTCGATTTCCTCTTTGTGTTTTTCAGTGATCTCTTGATTATTTGGTAGCATATTGTTTAGCCTGCATATGTGTGTATTTATTACAGGGTTTTTTTTCCTGTAATTGATATCTAGTCTCGTGTTGTGGTCAGAAAAGATATTTGATTCAATTTCAATTTTCTTAAATTTATAAGGCTTGATTTGTGACCCAAGATATGCTCTATCCTGGAAAATGTTCCATGAGCACTTGAGAAGAATGTGTATTCTGTTGTTTTTGGATAGAATGTACTATAATTATCAATTCAGTCCATCTTGTTTAATGTGTCATTTACATCTTGTGTTTCCTTATTTATTTTCATTTTGGATGATCTGTCCATTTGTGTAAGTGGGGTATTAAAGTCCCCTACTATGGTTGTGTTACTGTCGATTTCCCCTTTTATGGCTGTTAGCCTTTGCCTTATGTATTGAGGTGCTCCTATGTTGGGTGCATAAATATTTAAAATTGTTATATCTTCTTCTTGGATTTATTCCTTGATCATTATGTAGTGTCCTTCTTTGTCTCTTGTAATAGTCTTTATTTTAAAGTCTATTTTGTCTGATATAAGAATTGCTAAGCCAGCTTTCTTTTGATTTCCATTTGCATGGAATATCTTTTTACATCCCCTCACTTTCAGTCTGTATGTGTCCCTAGGTCTGAAGTGTGTCTCTTGTAGACAGCATATATATGAGTCTTGTTTTTGTATCCATTCAGCCAGTCTGTGTCTTTTGCTGGGAGCATTTAATCCATTTACATTTAAGGTAATTAGCGATATGTAAGTTCCTATTACCATTTTCTTAATTGTTTTGGGTTTGTTATTATAGATCTTTTCCTTCTCTTGTGTTTCTTGCTTAGAGAGAATTTTTAATTTCATTTACTGTGTTGTTCATCATTGTTTGTTTCTTCTTTAATTCTTCTAGGTCTTTGTTAAACGTTTCTTGTATTTTCTCCATTCCATTTCTGAAATTTTGGAGCATCTTTACTATCATTACTCTGAATTCTTTTCCGGTAGACTGCCTATTTCCTCTTCATTTATTTGGTCAGGTGGGTTTTTACCTTGCTCCTTCATCTGTTCCATATTTCTGTCTTCTCATTTTGTTTAACTTACTATGCTTTGGGTCTCCTTTTCACAGGCTGCACGTTCTTAGTTCCCATTGTTTTGGTGTCTGTCCCCCGTGGGTGAGGTTGATTCAGTGGCTTGTGTAGGCTTCCTGGTGGAGGGGTCTGGTGCCTGTATTCTGGTCGGTGGGTCTGGATCTTAACTTTCTGGTGGGCAGGGCCACATCTGGTGGTCTCTTTTAGGGTGCCTGTGAAGTTAGTATGATATTAGGCAGCCTCTCTGCTAATGAGTGGGGCTGTGTTCCTGTCTTCCTAGTTGTTTGATATGGGGCATCCAGCACTGGAGTTTCCTGGCCATTGAGTGGAGCTGGGTCTTAGTGTTGAGACGGAGCTCTCTGGGAGAGCTCTCGCTGATTGATATTACGTTGGGCCAGGAGGTCTCTTGTGGTTCCAATGTCCTTATCTCGGCTCTTCCACCTCAGAGGCTCAGGCCAGATACCAGGCCACAGAACAAAAACCCTATCAGCCATACTGCTCAGAAAAAAAAGGGAGAAAAAAAAGAAAGAAAAAAAGAAAGAAGGTAAAATAAAATAAAGTTACTAAAATAAAAAATAATTATTACGAAAAAAAAATTTTTAGGTAATAAAAAAAAACGGACAGACAGAACCCTAGGACAAATGGTAAAAGCAAAGCTATACAGAGAAAATCACACACAGAAGCATACACATACACACTCACAACAAGAGAAAAAGGGAAAAATATATATATATATAT
>NC_041228.1:59868104-59924744 GCF_002837175.3 Physeter macrocephalus | reverse complement strand
GCCTAGAGAAGTTCCTTTAGCATTTGTTGTAAAGCTGGTTTGGTGGTGCTGAATTCTCTTAGCTTTTGCTTGTCTGTTAAGGTTTTAATTTCTCCAGCGAATCTGAATGAGAGCCTTGCTGGGTAGAGTAATCTTGGTTGTAGGTTTTTCCCTTTCATCACTTTAAATATGTCCTGCCACTCCCTTCTGGCTTGCAGCGTTTCTGCTGAAAGATCAGCTGTTAACCTTATGGGGATACCCTTGTATGTTATTTGTTGCTTTTACCTTGCTGCTTTCAATATCTTTTCTTTGTATTTAATTTTTGATAGTTTTATTAATATGTGTCTTGGCGTGTTTGTCCTTGGATTTATCCTGTATGGGACTCTGTATGCTTCCTGGACTTGATTGACTATTTCCTTTCCCATATTAGGGAAGTTTTCAACTATAATCTCTTCAAATATTTTCTCAGTCTCTTTCTTTTTCTCTTTTTCTGGGACCCCTATAATTTGAATGTTGGTGTATTTAATGTTGTCCCAGAGGTCTCTAAGACTGCCCTGAATTCTTTTCATTCTTTTTTCTTTATTCTGCTCTGAGGTAGTTATTTCTACTTTTTTTTTTTTTTTTTTTTTTTTTTGCGGTACGCAGGCCTCTTACCACCGTGGCCTCTCCTGTTGCAGAGCACAGGCTCCGGATGCGCAGGCCCAGCAGCCATGGCTCACGGGCGCAGCCACTGCTCAGCATGCAGTGGGCAGGGCCACATCTGGTGGTCTCTTTTAGGGTGCCTGTGAAGTTAGTATGATATTAGGCAGCCTCTCTGCTAATGAGTGGGGCTGTGTTCCTGTCTTCCTAGTTGTTTGATATGGGGCATCCAGCACTGGAGTTTCCTGGCCATTGAGTGGAGCTGGGTCTTAGTGTTGAGACGGAGCTCTCTGGGAGAGCTCTCGCTGATTGATATTACGTTGGGCCAGGAGGTCTCTTGTGGTTCCAATGTCCTTATCTCGGCTCTTCCACCTCAGAGGCTCAGGCCAGATACCAGGCCACAGAACAAAAACCCTATCAGCCATACTGCACAGAAAAAAAAGGGAGAAAAAAAAGAAAGAAAAAAAATAAAATTAAAAAATAATGAAAAAGAAAAAAAAATTATTAAAATAAAAAGATAAAAAACTAAGAATAATAAAAAAAGGAAGAGAGCCACCAAACCACTCTTCATTTATTTGGTCGGGTGGGTTTTTACCTTGCTCCTTCATCTGTTCCATATTTCTGTCTTCTCATTTTGTTTAACTTACTATGCTTTGGGTCTCCTTTTCACAGGCTGCACGTTCTTAGTTCCCATTGTTTTGGTGTCTGTCCCCCGTGGGTGAGGTTGATTCAGTGGCTTGTGTAGGCTTCCTGGTGGAGGGGTCTGGTGCCTGTATTCTGGTCGGTGGGTCTGGATCTTAACTTTCTGGTGGGCAGGGCCACATCTGGTGGTCTCTTTTAGGGTGCCTGTGAAGTTAGTATGATATTAGGCAGCCTCTCTGCTAATGAGTGGGGCTGTGTTCCTGTCTTCCTAGTTGTTTGATATGGGGCATCCAGCACTGGAGTTTCCTGGCCATTGAGTGGAGCTGGGTCTTAGTGTTGAGACGGAGCTCTCTGGGAGAGCTCTCGCTGATTGATATTACGTTGGGCCAGGAGGTCTCTTGTGGTTCCAATGTCCTTATCTCGGCTCTTCCACCTCAGAGGCTCAGGCCAGATACCAGGCCACAGAACAAAAACCCTATCAGCCATACTGCTCAGAAAAAAAAGGGAGAAAAAAAAGAAAGAAAAAAATAAAATTAAAAAAAATGAAAAAGAAAAAAATAATTATTAAAATAAAAAGATAAAAAACTAAGAATAATAAAAAAAGGAAGAGAGCCACCAAACCAATAAACAAATCCACCAGTGATAACAAACGCTAAACACTAAATTAAGATAAACGTAAAAGTCAGAAACAAATCAGTCGCAGACAGCAAACCCCAAGTCTACTGTTGCTCCCAAAGTCTACCTCCAGAATTTTGGGACTATTCATTGTATATTCATGTATTGCAGAGAGGCAGGGTACATCAAGTTGATTGTGGGGATTTAATCTGCTGCTCCTTAAGCTGCACAGAGAAATTTCCCTTTCTGTTCTTTGTTCACACAGCTCCTGGGGTTCAGCTTTGGTTTTGGACCCATTTCTGCATGTAGGTCACCCTGAGGCATCTTTTCCCCACCCAGACAAGTGGGGGTTAAAGCAGCGACTAATTAGGGGGCTCTTGCTCATTCAGTCCAGGGGGAGAGGAGGGAATGGTAGTTATAATTGCAATGAGGGGTAAGCCTGCAGTGGTAGAGACCTGCATGACGTTGCAACAGCCTGGAGCATGCTCTGTGTTCTCCTGGCAAAGTTGTCCCTGGATCACAGGACCCTGGCAGTGGCGGGCTGCACAGGATCCTGGGGTGGGGGGGTGGCGTTTAGATAGTGACCTGTGCTTGCACACAGGATTCTTGGTGGCTGCAGCAGCAGCGTTAGTATATCATGACCATCTCTGGGGTCCAAGCTGATAGCCACAGCTCATGCCCATCTCTGAAGCTCGTTTAGGTGGTGCTCTGAATCCCCTCTCCTCACACACCCTGAAACAATGGTCTCTTGCCTCTTAGTTAGACTTTTTTGCAGACTCCTTCCCGGCTAGCTGTGGCACACGAGCCTCCTTCAGACTGTGTTCACGTAGCCAACCCCAGTCCTCTCCCTGATGTTTGACCTCCGAAGCCCAAGCCTCAGCTCTCAGCCCCAGCCCGCCCCAGCGGGTGAGCAGACAAGCCTCTCAGGCTGGTGAGTGCTGGTCAGCACTGATCCTCTGTGCAGAAATCTCTCCGCTTTGCCCTCTGTACCCCTGTGTCTGCGCTCTCCTCCGCGGCTCTGAAGCTCCCCCCTCCGCCACCCACAGTCTCCGCCCGCGAAGGGGCTTCCTAGTCTGTGAAACTTTTCCTCCTTCACAGCTCCCTCCCACTGGTGCAGGTTCTGTCCCTATTCTTTGGTCTCTGTTTTTTCTTTTGCCTTACCCAGGTATGTGGGTATTTTCTTGCCTTTTGGGAAGTCTGAGGTCTTCTGCCAGCATTCAGTAGGTGTTCAGTAAGAGCTGTTCCACATGTAGATATATTTTTGATGTATTTATGGGGAGGAAGGTGATCTCCATGTCTTATTCCTCCGCCATCTTGAAGGTCCCCCTTATGGTCTAACATCCTCATTTTTATGTTCTCACTTTCTATTATGTTAAATATGAACACTTTCAAGTGTTGTCTGGGGATGAGTATAAGCTTATTTTAACCTTTATAATGCACAATTCTATTAAATATTTAAAATATTCAACGTTTAACTATTCATAGTGTGGGCCTATCATTAAAAATTGCAATTTATCAAACACCATTCTCTTAAATGTGCTTTTTGTAATGAAATATTTCAAAGGCCCAGAACTGACTTATTCAAGCAGCATTCTTTTTAAACACAATATCAGAGTAAGTATTTTGGTAACTCCATGAAATTAATTACTTATAACTGGATTTGAATTGTGTAGATAATTATATAGAAACATCAGTGTATTGGGAATTGCTTGAATTCTGGTAGAAACAGAACTTATTGACCTTGTGACCTATGAAAAGTGTTCACTTTGACTAATTTTGTGGCTCCCTAAATCATTATGTCTTCATCTCAGTCTATAAAATTTGAGATATAGTGGTTGCTTTGCTTACACTCCAGAGAGTTATGCAATAAATGCATTTAGTACATTTATCAAGTGTCTAATATGCAGAAGAATGGTAACTCTTTGTCATGTCTGAAGATTTATGCCTAGTCCTTTCTTATTCACTTTTCTTTGCTAACTTTTAAAATTGACTTTAAGTCCTATTTTGCATACCAAAATGGGCTCAATTTAAGTGTACAGTTTGATCTCTTTTTAACAAATATATACCTAGCATATATACACCAGTGACAGAAACATCATGATCAAGTTACTAACATTTCTATCTCCCCCAAATGTTCCCTGCAACACTTTGTAGTTAATCCCCATCCTCTGCCTCCACCTCATGCAACCATTGATATCTGTCACTAGAGATAAGTTTTTCCTGCCCTAGAACTTCATATAAATGGGTTCATGAAGTGTGTACTCCTTTATATCCAACTTTTTTGCTCAGCATAGTATTTTCGAGATTCACTCATGTTGTTGCTTGTGTCAGTAGTCCTTTAATAACTGAGGAGCATTCCCTTGTATGAATACACCACAGTTTGTTTATTCATTCACCTGTTTATGGACATATGGGTTATATTAGTTTTTGACTATTATGGATAAGAGTACCAACAACAGTTATGTACAAATATTTTGTCGACATTTATATTCATTTATTTATTTTTTTGTAATACCTAGAAGTGGAATTTCTGGGTCATTTGGGAAACATATTCTCAGCCTTATATAAGAAACTATCAAACAGTTCTCCAAATGGTTGTACCATTTGTTATTCCCCAAAATAATATGTGAGCATTCCTGCAGCTTCACATTCTTAGCAATACTTTGTACTGTTAGTATTTTAAGTTTTTGCCATTTTAGTGGGTATGTATTGACACCTCATTTTGGTCTAAAGGCATTTTCTTCATACTTAAAATATTTAGCATCTTTTCATGTGCTTACTGGCATTTCAAATATCATCTTTGATGAAGTGTCTGTTAAAATGATTTGGCCAATTTTTTCTTTTCACCTGGGTTGTCCTCTTAGTTCTGACTTGTAGAAATTACATATATTTAGGATATCAGTGTTTTGTCAGATATATGTATTTTGAGTATTTTCTCCCAGTCTATATCATGCTTTTTAACTTTATCATTTTTGAAGAGCAAACGTTTTTAATTTTAAAAATCCAAAATATTTTTTCTTTTATGGTTAGTGCTTTGAGTGCCATTGCCTACTCCATGGTTACAAATAATTTTCCTTACATTTTTCATTTAGAAATTTTATAGATTGAACCTTTACCTTCAGATATGAGATACATTTTTTATGTGAATTTTTAGATATAGATGAGATACCTAGTCCAGTATCAATTATTTCATCATAGCTGGAAGCAGATGCTCTTTAGGCCCCCTCTTTGCTGTATTATAAATGATCAGTAGAGTTCAGCATCACCATGAATTTTCCCAATTTTCTGGGAGCATCTTGGTAGGTGAATACAGCTGTGTGTTTGTGTTTGCCTGTAAAAAGACATTGGTGAAAGGAACAGTTTGTTCTATTTCTCTGAGGTGTTATGTAACTGACTTATACAGAATCTTACAAACTGGAAGAAATGTCCCATAGTCAGACTTGAATTGCTGTACTATATATGTGTACTAGTCAAATAAGCTATGTATATTGTTATATAGGCATATATATGTAGTTATATGTACAGTTTTATATATATATATAGTTATAGTTTTCAAAGAGCATTCATTTGTATAAAGTATATCAATTTGTCTTCACAATCTATTCAGAGAGATAGGTTAGTCCAGGTGGGGACCATATTGTATTGATGAGGAAATCAATACACATTGAAGATTTATCGCTTGTTCATAGGTTCCTAGAGGCGGACGAAGTTAAAATTTAAGTCTTTACCCCAGTCCCAGTGTTTTTTCTACTTTAAAAGGCTAATGCCCATTGATGAAGAGAGAAATAATTTTTGGTTTAAAACGTAATGTAGGAGAGAATGTACAGAAGTAGAGATCAGGAAGTGGAGTTATATAGTGGGAGATTGGTAATATAGTAATAAATTGATAAGTAGAAGCATAGAGGGACCAACTTTTATTAACACCAAAATATAGAGGATACATAGACAATGGCAACATATAACTTCTTGGACTAGTCACATCTGTTTCTTGGTTAAAAAAAAAAAAGCGATAGGATCACTAGGCTATTATGTGTCCTCTATGTTCACCACTTCTTTTACTCTTATGTAGATACCAGATGAAATTGGTGGTGGGGAGAAGTCTGCTTCTTGGTTTGTTTTTAAATAGTTGTTAACAGTAATGTCAGTTAATTTTTATGTACTACCTACACAAAACGCTTTCAATTTTTTTCATATTTTAAAGAAATCTTGTAAGAATAATTGTTGGAATAATAACTCCAGGGTACATATATTTTAAAGATAGTTCTAGAACACAAAAAAATCACTGTGTAGTAATTGGGAATAATTCCAAAAGCAATATAAAAACACATTACTTTCCCCTATATTTACAAGCACTAATATAGGAAAATGTATTAAACCAAATCTTTGGGGACTTAAGTAATATTATGTGTCATATACTTGATGTTGGAATACGTGTTTACAGATTTTTCCGTTTTGGACTTTGATTTTTTCTTGCACATTTTGAAGCTTGCTTGATTGTGAATGTGTATGTTAAGTTGGGAATTTGATTCATGATTAACAGGGAGGTTTTATTTTTGATGGCCTTCCTTTTACCTTTTAGTGCACTAAATAATCCTCTGCTTCTAGTCTACATCACTTTACAAAGCCTGCTAACCTCAGGGTTGACAAGGGTTTTTATTTCTTCTGTACCAACCACATATACCTTACATATTGGCATTTTAATGAGGTAACATACTGTTATATTTTCAAGTGAAGGAAGGCAATTTCCTTTTTGGTGGGCGGTTTTCTTTTAAATATCTGATTTAGCTTTTTAACTTGATTCAGTTTTGAAAAGAAATATGACTCAACCCTTCTCATTTTGTACATGAAGAATGATTCCTGGAAAATTCAGTAGCAAATGCAGTAATTTCTAGCTTTAAACAAGGAAGATCTTTACTTCTTAGACTATTTTACTTGAATACTACTTGCAGTTCAGGGTTTAAAAAAAAATCTTTCTTTAAGTTAAGATGATACATCATTCCCTTTAATATCAATTTTACTACAAAATTTGAACTATTGAAGAATCATTCGATTTAAGTAGAGATGTATGCTCAGTTTTCTATTGTTGAAAATGTTAGTCCTCTCTCAAAGACTGTGAGTAGGAGTGTTATTGTTTCATATTTTCACAGGGTAGTTAGCCATACTGATGATAGTATTTATTGAATTTGTTACAATATTGCTTCTGTTTTATGTTTTTGGTTTTTTTGTGAATAATGAGGCATGTTGGATCCTAGCTCCTGGACCAGGGATCGAACCCACACCCCCCTGCATTGGAAGGCAAAGTCTTAATTAACCACTAGACTGCCAGGGAAGTCCCTTGATGACAATTTTAAAACTTGCATGCTCTATAATATAGCGATTCTAGAAAACCATCTAACAGAACGTTTGTTTAGGCATACAAAATTACTTATAAATTAAATCCATTGCAACATTATCTGAAATATTTAAAAAATGTAAACCACCTGCATAGAAGCTCCGTGAGAGCAGGGACTTTATCTGTTTGATCTGCCTTGTGTATAAGGGCCTAGGATACGTAGGAACTCACTAAATATTTATTTAATTTGTTAAATATATTCCCAAGGATTTTATTCTTTGTGATGCTATTATGATTGGAATTGTCCTCTTAATTTCATTTTCAGGTTATACCTTGCTCATATATAACAATACAATTGATCTTTGTATATTAATCTTGAACGCTGATTTTCACTATATCAGTAAATGCTATTTTCTATATTCTTTTTTTCTAGATCCTCTTCCCATAAGATAAATTGTCAAGAAATTTTTAAACAATTCATAAAAATAATTCAATAATTATTTATTGCAAATAATACATGTCCTTTTAACAGAGTTACCAATACAGAAAAGTGTAGGGAAAAACATAAAAATCAGCACCCATCCATATTTAACCATGAGTAAACGTGTGTCTGTGGATGTATGTGTATTGATGTGTGTTTGATCACAGAGAGATTCGTTTTACATAGATGGACATTCTCATCCTTTTGTGTAAATAAAATAGTTTTACAGCATTAATTTTAATGACTGCCTGATATTCTATGTACTATAATTTATTTAATATAGTATAATTTACTTAATTATCAGTTAACGTTAAGTTAAAACTTACAGCCATTGTAAATAAGACTAACATGAACATTCTCCAATGCATAACTTTGAGATAAATGTGTGTGATATCTCTTTAGGAGAGAATTCCTGGGAACGCTCTTGTTGTGCCCAGAAATGCTCACATACAACCCTAGAATCCAGTAGAACCTTTATAATAATTTACTTTCCCATCAACATTACATGAAAATCTCAATTCCCCACATGCTGGCTAACGCTGTTTTTTTTTTTTCCTTAAATTTTTAAACCATTCCAAATGTATTTTAATCATTTACAATGTATTCCTAGTTATCAAGGATACCCATTTACTCAATTTTTCTTAATTCCAAAAAGGAAATGAAAGAAAAGAAAGAAAGAAAAAAAAACAAAAGAAAAAACAGACAGGTAACAATTTTCCTACAGGTGTTATCTTTAAACCACAGGATTCAGAATTTTAAGGGACATTAGTGGTTCTTTTTCAACCTCAACTGTTAATAAGAAACTATTTTCTGTAGCAATCCTGACAGACAGCTGTCATGTTTTTAAAGACTACCTCAGTTGAAAGAGAACATGACTAACCTCAGCCAAATAAATAGACATTTTATATTAATAAAACTTTCTTTTCTTGTCGTGGGTGAAAATCTACCCTTTTGAAATTCTACCAAATAGATCAGACTTGTTTCTGAGGCAATACAGCTTTTTTTCCACTGCTTCTTTCACATTAGAGGTTTTTATATATGAGAAGACATTAGTTGGCTCTTAGTTACTTGTTTCTAGAAATTTTCTAGCATAATTAAAAAATTATAAGATTCAGTTTTTGTAGACTGCAGTTTGGTAAATCACCTCAAACTCTATTTAACAAGCTATTTTATTCCTTCACTCTGTATTGCTGATAGGTTTTAGAAGTTTGATAGTTTTTATATGTAATCTGGATACTCTTAAATAAAAGTAGGATTTTGAAGAAAAAAACATTAAAAAATTAACAATTAAAACTTTTTGGGATAATCTGACTTTCTGCAATTTAGTACAGAAAGTGGTTTTCCCCATTTGGTTAAGACTGTGAGTAGCAAAAACATAAGTGAAGGTGGTTTCTGTCTAGTAGAAGAACCTCACACTTGTATCCTGCCCTGCAAATTATATGTTAAAATCTTAAATTTGTTATCTGTTTAGATCTTAACATGGATATGCAGAAAATCAGATAAAACAATAATACTCCAATGTTCTATTTTTTTCTTGAAAGCATTTCCTATAACCTTAGGGATATGGATGAGCTCATTTGAAGTATTCACTGGTTTTTCTAATAGAGATTTTATTGATTTTGGTGTATAGTTTGTTAATAATTAATAACATTAAGTTTATATTCCATTGTGACAAGATGGATAAAGAGTATATATATCTCTCCATTTCTGTGAAGGTGCTTTGAAGACTTTTATTTTTTGGTCTTAATAAAAAAGAAGAAAAATGTCTAAACTGTCAATACAAAATTCATAAATATTTATAAATACTTAGATTCTTCTTTTTAGTTGTAATACTAGATTTAACCAGGATTGGATGAATAGTAATTTGAACTAGACTAGACTGTGGCTTTTTGACCTATGCTGTATTGTAATTACTGCTTTTTGGCCAAGACTACTCTACACCTCATTGCCTCATTGCAACCGTTTTTCGAATCTTATTAAAGTTAAAAAAAATAGGCAATAAATGTAGCACAGGGTTAATGTAAATGTTGTCATCCAAACTGGAGGTCCTGCCACCCTTTTACTCATTGTTCATTTACCTTTAAGTGTCTGCAGTGGGCAGGTGACACTCTTTCTTTTTCATATGTGAATGATGAATATATTTCATGCTATTTCACATTTGAACACTGATTCTCATTACAATTTCTCTTTTCGTAATATGCAGTTGATGGGAAGTCAGTTTTTCTGTATATGATAGACTCCATCATTTGCACTGTAGTGTATCTCTTGGCAGTGAATTTATTACAATAGCACATCCCAGTGGTTTGAACAGAAAGAACTCAAGTTCTAATCTAGACCCAGACCCTATGTTTATCTGTTTGTCAAATGGACACCCTACTCAGAAAAATAAATATTCCTAAATAGCTCTTACTTCATTTGTCCCCTACTTCAAACCCTAACAAAACTGGGAAAAAAAATTCTTTCTTATAAATGTTTAAATGTGTACTATTTATAAGAAAATTTCTGTTTAATAACAGCCATATAATATTAATATTTCATCATTCATTAATCCTACCAGACCTTGGTTTGGATGGCAAACACCTGAATACTTTTTAAATATTATGAAGTGTTTCGGCCCAATTCCTTATTATTAGCCCTTTTATTTCATGAAAAAGGCAAAGAAGTGAGAGATTTATCATGTAAGTGAAAAAGATGAGAATGAGAATTTGAGAATGTGGAGCTTATATTTTGATATTAAAGTAGATTGTACTAAATATAATCAATTGTTCAGATAGTCTCAACATGGAGGAATCAGGTGAGACATGCTGTTTCAGAATCACAGAAACGTCTCAAACATTCATATGGTGCTTAGTGACATCTTAAAGTGTTTTAGTCTACTTTTATTAATCAAATTCTCATTAAGTCTAACATAGACTAAGGGTATTTTTGTTTTTTTATTTTGTTTTTAAGTTTTGGCTGCATTGGGTCTTCGTTTCTGCGTGCAGGCTTCTCTAGTTGTGTGGAGTGGGGGCTACTCTTCATTGCAGTGCGCGGCCTTCTCATTGCAGTGGTTTCTCTTGTGGAGAACAGGCTCTAGGCACGCGGGCTTCAGCTTGTGGCTCGCGGGCTCTGGAGCGCAGGCTCAGTAGTTGTGGCACACGGGCTTAGTTGCTCCGCGGTATGCGGGATCTTCCCGGACCAGGGCTCGAACCTGTGTCCCCTGCATTGGCAGGCAGATTCTTAACCACTGCACCACCAGGGAAGCCGTAGACTAAGGTTTCTTTAACTGTTAAAAAATTTTATGTCAGTCTACTGAAAGCAAATTAATCAGCTGTTATTTGAGCATTTTATAGCTGTTATTTTAAGATATAAATATTTTAGTTTTTCTCATTAAAAATTTGTTGGTTTTAAATTATCTTCTTAGACAAACATAATTATTTTTCGCTTCCTTTCTTCCATTCTTTTCTCTTCCCCCCATCCATCCATGGATGGGACTTCTCTTAAAAGAATTTTTTCCAATTCTCATTTATGAATGATACCAAAGCAACAAAAGAAATGATACATAGCTTAAAAAAAAAAAGACAGAAGCAATTTTGTCTTCAATGGCACTAGAAACAGTGTCACATGTGATTCTGCTCAAAACTCTTCTTTGAGATGACGTGGTAACCTTCTCCCCAGGTTTCAGTCACTTCCGCTTTTCCACCCAATTTCCCCCATTGGTAAGAAATATTTCCCCAAGAGTACCTTCCATCCCACCTGTTTTATCTACTTTCTTTATCTTTGGGCAGATGAAATTGTTAGCAAGGTAAGTAAGGTTTTAAATTGCTTCACTGATAACCAATAGAAATTCCAGCTGATAACTAAGAAGTTGAAATCTTCCATATCCCTATATTTTGGCTGTATTTTTCCACCTTGCCTCTGTAAGTTTTGTAAAGTCGTCAGAGACGTACCATTTCATTGCATCTATTTTTTACAGAAAATGATGATACACTCTCACAGTCATATTTTTCTTTTTATTCTCTCTTCTTATAATCTCTCCAAATCTGCTTCTACTACCAAGATTTTTAATACAAACTCAAAATACCATCCTCAAAATATTATGCTACTTTTCTTCCCCATTTCAAATGCTTATCTGGAGTTATATTTTTATTTTGCTTGGTTTTATTTTTTCAGGGTGTATTTTTCCATCAGTAAATTTCAATTTTAAATCTTACATTTATACATATTAGGAATATCTGTGAGAAATATGTTACCATTTCTTCAATAAAACAATATAATGCCAGATAATTTAAACTCTCAGCATATTTAGTTGTCATCAGAGATTGTGAGTATTATTTTTGAATCCCTTATCTTTTTGTTTTGTATGAATCACTGAATACTTTCTAACACTGTCATTTCTTTTCCACTTTTATTAGTCTTCCACCATAGCCTCTCTTTCTCCATAATTATTTGGGAGCTATTTTCATCATATCAGCTAACTTCTGAAGAAATTAGCTTTTGATATGACTCCAGCCTTTATAAGACCACATCGCTTTTGTGTCATTGTTCTTATACATACTTGGCAATTATATTTTTATGATTCCAGAATCTTGACAAAACCTTTTGACTTTTTCATTCCATTTCATGTAGATTTTGAAGCTGCTGACTACCTTCCTGTTCACTCCACAGTATCACGATTTACAGTCATGAAACAGTTTTCTTTCAGTTTGCCACTAATTTTCTTTGAATTCTTCTCCCCAAACTTAGTATAACCTGAAAGTGTCTTATGTTACTTAAAAGCATTCTTCATTTATTCTACAATTCTAAAGAAATATGGACTAAAAGCCTCAAGTAAGTAATTTATATCACTGTGCCTTGAGGATTTGAAAACAAATGGTCCCTACCACTAAAAGTACTTACTTTTAGATAAAATACAAAGGGGCCTTATGCTAGATTTATTATGATTTATACACAACTCCATAATATTTACCAGTTGTTTTTTAAATAACAGCTTTACTGACATATGTTACATATAAAATTCACTCTTTTAAAATATACACTTCAACCATTTTTAGTATATTTTCAAAGTTGATCTATCTTCATCACTAATTTAGAATATTTCGTCATCCAGAAAAGAGACTTTATTCCCATTAGCAGTTATTCTCCTTTCTCTCCTTCACTCAGCTTCTGGCAACCACTATTATATTTTCTGTTTCAATTGATTTACTTATTCTGGACATTTCACAAAAATGAAAACTGGAACATGTGGTCTTTTGTTAACTAACCGTCTTCTTTCATTTAATATATGCTTTCAAAATTCACCCATGTTTTAGCATATGTCTGTATTTCATTTATTTTAACACTTGAATAATATTCCACTGAATGAATATTTGTTTATCCATTCATCAGTAATTAGACATTTAGGTTGTTTCCACTTTTTTGGTTACTATGACTAATGTTGCTGTGAACATTTGTGTAGACATATATTTTTATTTTTCTTGGTTACATAGCTAGGAATAGAACTGCTGGGTCATATGATAACTCTATGTTTAACATTTTTAGAAACTGTCAAAATGTTTTTTGAAGTGGCTGCAACATTTTATAATTCAACCAACGATGAATGAGGATCCCAATTTCTCCTCATCCTCACCACCATTTGTTATTATCTGCCTTTTTTATTTTCATCATCCTAGAAGTGATATCTCATTGTGGTTTTGATACATATTTCCTAATTATTATTGATGTTGAAGATTTTTCATATACTTATTGGACATTTGTATAGCTTCTTTGGAGAAATATCTACTTAAATCCTGTGCCCAGTTTTTAAATTAGGTTGTCTTTTTATTGTCAATTTATGAGTTCCTTATATATTCTAGATACAAATTGCTTGTCAGATATATAGTTGTAAATATTTTGTCCTGTTCTATGAGTTGTCATTTCATTTTCTTATGGTGCCTTTTAAAGCACAAACTTTTCTAAATTTAATGCATTCCAGGTTATCTATCTATCTATCTATCTATCTATATGTTTTTTTTCAAGCAAGATAGAAGTTTGTTCACTTTTGTAAAAAGAGAGCTGAAGGAAACCAGTTCAGGGCTGCTGTGAGAGCTCCATGATACTCAAGGACCAGCTGTCCTGGGTGCCCAGGTTACCTGTATTTTCTTTTGTCCATTGTGCTTTTGGTATTATTTCTAGGAATGCATTGCCTAATCTGTTTACAAATATTTACATCTATGATTTTTTCCAAGAGTTTTATAAGTTTAGTTTTTACATTAAACCTATGTTCCATTCTAAGTTATTCTAGTGTCCCAGAACCATTTGTTGAAAAAATTCTTCTCTCTCCATTGAATCATCTTGACACCCTTGTTTGAAATCAATTGACCATAGACATACGGATTCAGTTCTGGACTCTTAATCTTATTTGGTTGATCTGTGTATCTGTCCTTATGCTAGTACACTGTCGATTCCTGTAGCTTTGTAATAATTTCTGAAATGATGTGCAAATCTTCTAACTTTGTTTTTCTTTATCAAGATTGCTTTGCTTTGGATATTCCAGGTTCCATAATTATTTTCAAATGTGGTAAATATGCTTAAAAACCGTTAGTTCTTAAGTAGCATTTAGTTACTATCATTGTAAACTGTGGCTTATTTTTTTTTAATTTGCATTTTCTGTAGTTTTTACCACCTTATTTCCAGGAGTGCTAGAAACTCATACCCTTTCCACGTACATGGGTAGAGTAATTGTTAACTTGGCATGAGACACAATACTGGTTTTATTTGTTGAAGAGCTCATGTCCATGCTTGATTTGAGTGTTAAGATGTGCCTGGGAGAACCACCAAGTGCAAATTGCTATTTTAGAAGATCTACAGTTATAACATAGGCTTTCCCATGTTGTAGAAATAAAGGGTAAGAAGTAAAACCAGCTGGTTGGACTCTACTTAGTGATGGTCTTAGTAACGATCTAGCTTCAGACTAGCCTTCTTGGTAAACACTGTAAAATATATCTTTCTCCTCTCTCATGGACAATTAATAATTATTATTAATTTTTATCACCGTTTAATTTTTGCTTTTAATGATGAATTGTTTAAAAATTTTAACCTAAAATTGATATTATTATTTGCACTAGACACACTGCATTAACTGGATAATCTGTCTGCAGGTGCCCAAAGTTGAGAAACTCTATCCTGGAGATTAAAAAGAACATTAAACAAATATTAAAAATTTTCCAAACTTTTCAGGAGTAACCCTGAGCTTCAGAAACCGAGTAATATTTTACAATTATTTGAAGACTATTTTCTTCAATTCATGGAGATAAAATGTCAAGGCAATGATAAAAATCCCAGAATAGCTCATATGTAGTTTTATTTTGCCTTTGTATCTGGTGTTGTGATTGCTGTTGGAAGGCTTTTGCTCTCTTTAACAACAGAGTTTTGATTTTCTAAATGAAATGCATCACAGAAAAAGTATCTAGTGAATAATTTTAATAACAATTTATGGAGCTACCATGGGACAAGCAGTCCTCTAACACTTATTTGCCCTTGAGATTTAGAAGAAATCATATCTCTAGTGCTCATAATAAGAAGGTAATTTAGCTGAGTTCAAGTTAGCTGTGAACAAATGGATTAACAAGCACCTTATTAAAATTTTAATTTACATTTCATTTATCACATTTAATAGAATCAACTTTGTTGTTTCAGGGTGGGGAAGAGCATTAATTTCCAAGCATAACTTTAGGTACCATTAATTTCAAATGTTTTTATTGTTCATTTTCATAGCTACCATAATTATGTACCCTACATAGCAAGGAAATATAAGATGCATAACATAACATTTTGTTGTTAAAGACCATTTAATTATTCAACAAATTAAAAACATTTACATTTGTATAGCTTTTGAATTTTCTTGCCACTGTAGTGTGTTTAATTAAGGTAATTTAAGATCTTTGGTCCTTTCAGATTGTAATTTAGGTAGTTATATATTTCTGTGTCTGGAGGAATAATCTGGATTTTCATTGATAATGTTTTGACTTAAGGCTTTATTTCTCATGCTACTTATTTTTCCCTTTGTCTCAAGTATTTCTGTTATCTGCATATGACAGTATTTTGATCACATTTGTTAACAAAAATTCAGGCATTTATTGGCAATATAAGAATATTGCTATGTCATCAGGAGAAAATGACTCTATATATGATAGTATTTACTATAATACCAACAAATACGGGACTAATGAAAAAATGTTGGAGTATAGAAGTGTTAACTTTAACAGGGAAAAAGAAATACTTGAAATCATTGTGCATATTAAAAGCTTTTTACTCAGTCTTGCCCCTAATGCAAATCAGTTGATTACTTGAACAGGATTGAAAGGTTATTCTTACCTTTTACTTTTGATCTGTCTTTAAAATTGATTTATAATTATTATCCTCTAGTGGTTCTATGAAATAATTGATGGCTTTGATCCATTTTTACAATGCCAGTCATAAGGACTTGATATACTTGAAGGACAACTTTAATCACCTTATAGATTTCTGAGTAAGGAAAAAATAAGTATGTATTGAAGGGCCTTTATTCTGTTTTCAGAATTAGTATCCTGTCAAGATATTTTTCAGATTATATCATCAGCATAGTAAAAAGTAACATTTCCTTAAAGTGAGACAAGTGATCTAATTTTAATGACAGCTCCTGTGAATGTCAGGCACCCAGATATAGTTTATAATGTTTAGTAATTATAGCAATCTTTCTTCTCTTTTACTAATTATTTCAAGAAAAAGAAGTAAAAGCTTTAGGAATGGGCACAAAAGGCAGCTATATTGGATCTTTTTTGTAAAGCAAATAGCTTTCAAATCATTCCATTAGCTGTCATCACAGTACAAAAAGAATTAATCAAAAGTGACACCAATTTCAAGGGCCTGACAAAATCTCATGAGAAAAACAATCCCATCATAAAAAGAGAGAAATTAACAGTACTGTCCTTGATTCCATAAAGAGATTTCACTTTTTTTCCCCTGTGCATCCACATTTGTATTATAGAAGATTATATAGAAAATGTATGTTTTGATTTCTTCTAGTGCTTTTAACGCAAGGAACTAAAGTACTAGTTAAAGTGAATCAATACATTCCTCAATATCTTGTTTTTTTCCTGAGTTATTCTTTTTTTCATACAATTAGTATCTTGTTACCTTGGTATCTTTGTTAGCTTATTTTCTTGATTTTGACTATTTTTTTAGCATAATATTTGAAATTGTTAGAATCTTGTGTAGAATTGTGGAGAATCACAACAGACAACTAAAGTATACATCACTTAAAAACTGAAAGTAGGATAAAAGTAGGGAAGGACATGTGAGAAAAAGGTACCTTTGCTGAGCTTAAATGGAAATATCCAAGAATTTCTAATTTGATATCATTTATTGTATAGTTGTTTTTGAGTACATACTAAAATAAAAAGACTTTATGTTTACTTGGAGTGTTCCAAGGCTGTATGCTCTTATTTGTTAATACTTGATAATTGGTAACTCCTTGATTTGCACAGGGGTAATTATTACTTCTATTTTTTAGTAGAGTTAAGCAAGGCTCAGAGTGATGAGATTACCAAGATAAGAATTTATTAAAGTGGGGCTGTCGGGACCTGGGTCTCTAATTACTTCTTCAATACTTTTCCCACTTCTTTACACCTCCTATCTTACTATGTTCTGCACAAAGCACCATAAGCCTCAAACTTTAGTAAGAGGTGAATAGGAGAAACACATTAAAGCTAGTTCCTTCTTTCTAATTGTTCCATTGGGATCTATCAGTGAACAAAACAAAGGTCCCTGTCTTTGTGACATAGAAGAGGAAGACAGAAAATGAGTAATAAACACAATAAATAAATGAATAAATGGATGAGTGAGTTAATAAATAGACAAATAAATGGAAGATACTAAGTTCTATAGAAACAAAGAAAATCAGGGCTTGGAGCATTGGGAGAGCTGGGGTGGAGGTGTGGGAGAGATTGCCCTTACTGAAGTTTCTTTCTTCTTTTGTTTAGGAAAGTGTGTCACAATTTCTACATGCCTCATTGTAATATACATAAAAATATGTATGATCATACATATGTTTGATCATTATTATAATGATCAAACACATACATGTTTGATTATTATTCACAAATTCTGTATTTGTGGATTCACCTACTTGCTAAAATTTGCTTGTAACCCAAATCAATCCTCATGACACTTTGTTGATCATTCACAGACACGCACATATACAGAGTAGCAAAAAATTTGAGTCACCCGATGTACCTATTCCCAGTTGAACCAGGCAGCACTTCCTTCTTATTTCAGATCTCAGTCTGTAAACAAGTATCCTCTTCACTGTATATTTAGTGCCACATTTTCTACAACGTTGTCCTTTTCGTTGGTGATTTTGCTATTTAAAATCGGCCCCAAGCATAATGATGAAGTTTTGTGTAGCATTCCTAAATGCAAGGGATTATATTGTGCCTTATGGAGAAAATAGGTGTGTTAGATTAGCTTCATTTGGGCATGAGTTATAGTGCTGTTGGCTGTGAGCTTAATGTTAATGAATCAATGATATATATTAAATAAGATCTCTTTACACATAAACACACATAAAAGAGGTTATGTACAGTATTGATAGGTTGATTAAAATGTCGTGACTAGAGGCTCTCAGGAACCTAATCCTGTGTTTCCCCTAGGGGAAATGATTCAGTATTTGCTAATTCAGATTTTGTAATGACTTTATAGAACATAACTCCTGTGAATAACAAGTCGTAACCACATAAGCTTTTAAGGCATTTAATATATATTAAAATTAAAATTTTAATTGCAAGTGATTCTAATTTCCACCCATAAGCCTGATTATTCCCTTGTTAGATACATACTTTATGTTTAGTATTATTCTATGTGATGTAAGAGCTTAAAAAGCATTTTTTTTTGAGGAATTACTAAGTGATTCTGGTTGAGATTTCTCAGTCTGATGCTGTTTCAGGAGAAGTTATTTTGGAGCTCCTTGAAAATATTCTATTACCTAGGATCTTACCACTTGATATGTGGCTCATTTCAATATCTACTCTATAACACTATGCTAATTTCTGTATTTTTCTCCCTGATTTTCTCTTCATGCTTCAGTCTGGATATTTTCTATTGATCTGTCTTTTAGTTTACGAATCTCTTCTTATGCTGCATCTAACCTACTGTTAAACTTATTGAGTACATAATTTCAGTTTTTATATTTTCTTTTGTAGAATTTCCATTAGACTCTTTTCTATAGATTCTAGTTCTGTTTTAGTGGGTGTTGTAATGAGTCTTTGAGTATGCAAAATTAAACTCAGAACTGACTGTAGGGTAGAAAGTTAAATTGGTTTGCCTAATACTAATACGGTGAGATGGCCTGGAAACAGAGAAGTAAAGAGACAAGGAGAGTCTATTGAGGGTAAGAGTATGTTCTGAGGAATATGGTGAAGGATTGGACAGACCAGTGAGAAATGCTGTAATATAATCATACCACCTCTCCCCTCATTGCCACACACGCATACATACCACACACACATACACACACACACACACACACACACATACATACATACACACATGCATTATTTACCTTATACCTTCTGCTAAGACTGTTGCTCATGCATGCTCTTGTGAGTTACTTTGGGGGAAATCAAGGAAAAAAACAGCCAAATTTCACATTTAAAGCAGTGAGATTAAAACAACTGAAGAATATAAAATACAGGTGAGATTAAGTTCCAGAAATTTGGAGCCAAGTATTCTCATGAAAACCTATTTCCCTAAGAATTCACAGAAATCCTATGTAAGGTATTGGACTTCCTTTGTAATATGGGATAAGGCTCACTAAGCTGTTATCAGAACTATAACTAATGAAAGCAAAGTACAAGCTTGCAGAAATTTTTTCAGGAAGAATTGTTGAATGGAGCCAAGGATGGGCCTATCTGTAACAAAAATATCTTTGAAGAAAGGCACTCGCAAAGGTAGGAGGGTAACAGGATTGATGGTGTCTGAAAGTCAAAGTAGCGGAGTGCCTTAAGGAGAAAGGAGTAGTAAACAACATCACATATAGTTATTAAGTAAGATAAGACTGCATAAATATTTTTTTTTTGGTCAGTTAAATCACATGAAGCTTTATTTAGCAAGAGCAATTTGAGCCAGTAGCTATGGTTCTAGAAGCCAGAAAGTAGTGGGCTGAAGCATAAACTGCAAATGATAAATAAATGCAGTAAGCACTTAGTACTTTTCCAAGAAGCTTTGCAGTAAGGTAAGGAGGAAAAAAGGAACGATAGATAGAGAAGGGTTGTGAAGTTGTCTTGTAAAATGTACTGATAAGAAAGGGCCAGAAGAGAGAAAGGAATTAAGCATACACCAGAGCCCTCTTTTTAAACTTTTTTTCTGGTGTGTGTGACACAGACTATGTTTACTACAGTTTGCACGCCATTTGAGGGAATTACACGTGTCCTGAAAAGCTAATTGTTTCTAGGATAAGAGCCTTTGCACCAAAGAGAGAGAAAATGAATGATGGACCAAGGTTCTTGAGACAGAGGAATGAATGAGATCAAGAACAAGGGTGAGGCATGTCTTGAAATTGAAGGAGTTACCATAATTATTTCTCTTATAACATTAAGTGCTTTTGGAGACAATAAAGAGATGGCATACATTACACACATTGACTTTCTGAGTAGTTCAACAAGATTCTAAGTCTACTCTGTAGGTGGAGAGATAAGAGGCTGATCAGAACTTTCTTCCAATCAAAAGAACATAAAGTTTGGAATTCCCCAAACCTGTCATCTCTCGGGTCGCTACTCCAGTCAGAGACAGTCCTTTCTCTATGCTTCAAGGGCAGTGTGTACCTGCCTCTTATATATCAATTAACCACCGTGTTTGATCTTTGCAAATTATTTATTTATTTATATCCCCGCCTTATGCTAATAAAGAGGCAGATGGGTTAAACTTGCCACGTTATATTGTAATTGCTTCTGTCTGACAAATAGCTGACAGCAGCATATTTTTTTCCTCCATTGCTAAATATGTACTGAATAAATGAGTTAAATTATTTTTCAAATTGCAATGTAGTGAGCACAGTGAGAAATCTGATGCATATCTAACTGATTCCTAGGAAACACAGACTCTGAGTAACCGTCATCAGTTGAAAGCTAATGCTTGCTCTTGAGTATTACCCATATGAAAATGTAAGCAAGATTATAGACTGATTAACATCCTGATACTGAATTCAAACTCTTGTAGTTTGTATTAATTAATAAAAGTTATAAAATGATAATAACTACTGTCTTAAGTGACACCCCTGTATATGGGACACTTGTGTATGTAGTTATACATATGCACACACACACACACACAGCAAAAACTGAAGTTGCAAGAGAATATGTAGCTTGTTTAAAGCCATAGAAGGGACCGCCCTGGTGATCCAGTGGTTAAGACTCCATGCTTCCAATGCAGGGGACCTGGGTTCAATCCCTGGTCAGGGAACTAGATCCCATATGCCGCAACGAAGAGTTCGCATGCTGCAACTAAGACCCAGTGCAGCTAGCTAAATAAATAAATTAAAAAAGAAAAAAGAAAAAAGAAATAAAGCCATAGAACTTGAAAGTGGAGGAGCAGTAATGAACCAACACTCCCGATCTTCCTTGCAGATTCTATCAATATTCCCATAACTCTCATGAAACATGCTAAAGGAGCAGGTGTATTTTCTGATTGGTGCCTGAATCAGGAAAAAGTATTGTCTTTCTGGAGAAATATTTTTCATGTCAGTTTTCTAGTACATTCTCATAGGATTAGGAGAGGCTGAGTCAGAGCACCATTCTCCTTGAATACCACAGACCCACTTTCCTTAGGACATGTGATATATGATACATTTTGATGTGATTATTGGTAAGTTGCCACGTTAAGAGACCCACCCCAATTAAAATGTCATCCAAAACAGTCAGTTTCTCTTGACCATCTGACTCTGCTGAAAGTGGGAAGGGTCTGAGATTTTATTCTACTTTGAAGCTCAGAATGTAGCCTGTGACAGTGTCATATAGGGTAGCAGAAGATAGGAGCTCTGAGGTCAGAGACGAAGACGTCTCTCACCCCTGGCACATCAGAGAGTAGTATGAACACTGGCATATCTGCACTAGTTTTCCCTGGCTCCTAGTTCCACAGTGCAATGGGAATGGGCCCAGATGGGTGCCTGTGTGTACAGTATGTGTTACTGGACTCAGAGAGGATCCCTGAGTTTAGGGAACCTGAGTGTTTATAACGGGCAGTGTAATGGCCCTTCGCTCTGCAGGGAGACACGTCTCTACCTCTCAAGACTCTAAGCAAAACTGTCTTTTGCTCTGAAGGGAGACAATATATTTTCCAAGGGTGTTTGTTACACAAACATCCCTGAAAAAAACAGTCTGGAACAAAGGGTAGTTAGTGACTTGAAACAAAGGGCAGTCAATGCCTCACTTCACAAGATGCGTAGAAATGTGAGAAACCCATGAAAGATTGTTTCCCAACAGGCTCTAAAAATTCATCTTTCTTTGCAAACTTGAATATTTTGCTGGGAGCTGTTTCCATTTTCATTGCTCAGTATACTATGCCAGTTAGTCAGCGTCCTCGCTTAGAAACACGCATTTTGATCTTATTAGGCTGTGGGTATGATTATCATATGAATCATAAATGATGGTATGATATACTCACCAACTTAAAGTAGGAGCAGCTCTTATTTCTCTTCAATTACATATAATTACCCTTGGAAAATTGTATGAAAAGACTCATTTTACACTGGTGTGTCACTTAATTACACATTAGGAGTGACATGAAAAATTCAAAATATTCTATAAAGCTTTTTTAAAGAAAATAAACCAAGACATTTCTCACTCCAATATTAACCAAAATCGAGAGTCTGTGCATCACCAAGGTTCTTGCATATAAACTCAGGTTTCTGTTACTCAAACTGAGTAACCAAACCTTGCTAGAGCTTCCAATTTCCTACCTGGGAAGGTGATGGGAGCCCCAAGGGTGTGTTGCTCACTCTGCTTCAGGCTGCCTGCATGCTTTTTTCCTTTTTCTTTTCCTGTGTGCTCATCCAGTCCATTCCATCTCTTGTTTTTTCTTTTGTAAATCCAAGCCTAGTTGCAGAATGTAGAGCCATCTCCCTCACCCTTCTCTTCTTAGCTACCTTGGGAAACACACACAGAGGTGCTTCTCTATTGGAGGATTTTAATGATAATCACTGTGGAGAAAGCAAGTGAGATGAGCTACCTTCAAAGAGGTAATGGCAAAGTTGCAGATATCAGACAACAAAAAAAGGTCTTAGTGTATAAGAATGCTTCAAAGGCTCCCCACTTCTTACCAGATAAAGTCCAAACACCCTAGCTAAAAAAGCTGGCCCATCGTCTTATCTCTACTTCTCTTTCTAGCCTCGTGTCTCTCATCACTTGCGGTGCTCCTGCATTCACCACACTGTTTCTGGCCAAGGTCTCCCCTGTATTCATACTTCCCCATCCTTAAGAGATGCCTTTTCCTCTCATGTTTGCCTTATTTATTCTTTCTCTTCTTTGAAGCTCTACGCTAAGAAGTTTTGTTAATTAATCGCCTGGAAATTTTCTCTGACTCGAAGAGGTATGCCCATAATGTACCACGTATATTTTTATAATGTTCTTAACCCAATTAAAATACTATAATATATAATTATAAAATTATATAGCTATACCTATATATCTGTATCTGTATCTGTATCTGTATCTATCTATCCTGCTCCTAAACTACAAGTCAGTGAAGACAAGCATTTCCCCAGGACATGTGGTAGGTGTTCAATGTTTGTTGAATGAATGAGTAAAGTCCTCTTTCGAGAATCACCCCTGCTGGTGCTAGTCTCACACCGTATATTCTTCCAACCCTAGCACTCCCTTGGCCATCGTTGCACTCCTTACCGTGCTTTCACCCATGCTCTTCCCTTGTCAGAACAGCAATCTCTGAGTCAAGTCCAACTCCCTCTATTAAGCCTCCACTGATAACCTGCCACCTCCACCTCTGACAGACTGAAAGGATGCTCCCAATGAATCCTGTACTGATACTTCTACTGTCACGCGTAAAATATTTTTAACACATTTTTTTTTTCACGTCTTTCTTTAACTACTAAGTTGAAAGCCCTTGAGAATGACACAGTCTGGTAATTATTTTTGCCAGCCCAGAACCTAGCAAAATGCTTGCTTCTTGATAGTTTGTTAAATGAATAAATTGATTATTCAATAAATGACGACTCTTTACCTGCAACAACTGACTTCCAAGCTGATTCAGTAATGGAAGCTCACGGCTTCTGCTGCCCGCGTTTGTAATATTGAGGGTGGCATTTATCACAGTCAATTTTTATCTCTGGCTTTTTTTCCTGGTTTGAAGAGGTAATAAAAGCAGGTTAGACATCTCTTTTATCTCAAATAAGGCATTTGCATTTCTGAAGACCTCTCGATTAGTTAACTCCTAATTATCCTGCTTCTATCCAGCCAACTCATTTTAATCTCGAGCTAGACATTTTTTTCACAAAAACATGTTTGCATCTAAAGGGTCTTGGATTAAAAACAAAAAATATTTGCCTGAGAAGAGCGTTTGAAGAAACTTTCCTAGGCATTTTGCAAGAACAATTCATTCAGGAGTAACGGCACAAACACTTTTCCAACAATCACTCTTTGCCTGGCAAATCCCCCTAAATAGAAGTCAAACGAAGAGATAAGATTAGACTGGATAAAAGCAGAGAAGCCATTGTGTTAGAGCCATTTCTCATAATATGCTGGGTTTTCTGACTACTTAAGAATGTAAGAGAGGAATGTGTGGTAGTATTTATTTATTTAAAATGCAAAGACAATAGGTATGTTCTGGCTATGTTTTAGGAAACACAAAGAAAACAATGTCAAGTTAATAGCCACCTTGACAAAATATTTAGAAAACCAGAGGTTGGAGGAGATACAAATGCAGCATTCATAAGTTAGATTTGTAGATCTGGTGGCTAGCTGCAAAAAAAAAGGTATATATACATATATAATATATATGTATATATTTAATAATTATTCAATGCAACCTCATTTTTGTAAAACACAATTCTAGATATCATAGTGTGTAGAAAATTAAAGAAAATATGCTCCCTGCACTCAGAAACTATTATTTTGCAAGGGAGGGTGAGAAGAACTTTCTTCTCAGTTTTATAGGGACTAATTTAGAACTGAGACCAAGGCCTGTTTTGCAGTCTGACAGATGCCACACGTGGGTTAAGAAGATCCAATCATAATTAAATGCAACAAGTTATTAGCTGCTCTATAGTTAGTTTTGAAACCGAATCCCCCTAAAACCAAGTTTCCTTCCTGAGTTTATGATTAACTTCTCTCTCCAAAACTTATTCCCTTTCTTGTTCTCTCTGACCTTAATCCTGTACTAACTGAACTCTAACCAACCAGAGTCAGATGACTAAATTGCTGTTGTTAACATCGTTAATGTACTAAAATTTCTAGGATACGTATCATCATTAGTGTACAAAGTCAGGTTACTTCTCCAGGGCCAGATGAACTAAAAGACCCCCAAACTATGGACCACCTGGCTGAGAACTGTAAACCAGAGACATCCTGACACCTGAAGCTATGAGTAAGAAATGTCACAGACGTGTCATACCATGATGATCACAGCCTCTTTGTTCTTCCCTGTTAAAAAGACCCACTAGGGCTTCCCTGGTGGCGCAGTGGTTGAGAGTCCGCCTGCCGATGCAGGGGACACGGGTTCGTGCCCCGGTCCGGGAGGATCCCACATGCCGCGGAGCGGCTGGGCCCGTGAGCCATGGCCGCTGGGCCTGCGCGCCTGGAGCCTGTGTTCCGCAAAGGAGAGGCCGCAACAGTGAGAGGCCCGCGTACCGCAAAACAAAAAAACAAAAAAACAAAAACGCCCCACTAACTCAAAGACCAAGTGGGAGTGGACCTGAGGCTTGTCACACCCTGATGTTCATAGCAGCACTATTTACAATAGCCAAGACAATGTAAATGTCCATCAATAGTTGGAAAGATAAAGAAATATATATATATTACTTTATATATATATATATATTACTCAGCCATAAAAAAAGAATGAAATAATGCCATTTGCAGCAACATAGATGGACCTAGAGATTATCATACTGAGTGAAGTAAGTCAGGCAGAGAAAGACAAATATCATATGATATCACTTATACGTGGAATCTAAAATAGATGCAGATGAATTTATTTACAAAACAGAAACAGGCTCATAGACATAAAAAACAAACTTACAGTTACCCAAGGGGAAAGGGGGTGGGGGAGAGATAAATTAGGAGTTTGGGATTAGTAGATACAAACTACTATGTATAAAATAGATAAACAGCAAAGTTCTAATGTATAGCACAGGGAACTATATTCAGTATCCTGTAATAAACCATAATGGAAAATAATGTGAAAAAAATATATGTATAACTGAATAACCTTGCTGTACACCAGAAACTAACACACTGTAAACCAATTGTACTTTAAAAAAAAAAAAGTTGTCTCACACCATTTTCACACACAGGAACTTAGCAAAGTCTATTATCTTGCAACCATAAATTGTACTTTTGCTGAAATTCTTATTAAATCTCTTTCATCCTTAATTACGGATTTCCAAAAAAGCGTTTCATCTTCCTTTATAAACCTTGACCAGGAAAACTATCTTATTGGAATTGACTCTACTTATTGGTAAATGAATACGGTATATGAAAACTCATAGAGAGCAGTGCCACTCAATTTTGCCAAACTTCTCGCTGTTACAAGTCTTATTTAGTTATATTTCTGCTGTTACACACTTGTGTTAGAGGACATCATTATCCAGAGGAGTATGTTTTAGTACAGAGTTTTATTTTGAAGATAAAAAGTGGCTGAAATTTTAATCTACTGTGCAAGTGCACGGGTGAGTGGAACAAACATTGGTTTAGTTACTCAGAGGAAGCGCTTCACTTTCTATCTGAAGCCAAGATTTCAGGACTAATAGAAATCTTCATCAAGCTTCACATATTTTAATTCAATAGAGGTAGGTTTTGGATAAATCCCTATCATTATAGCTATAGCCACGTTCATAAGTACATTGAGTTAGTTTAGGAACATGGCCTGGGCTAAATGTTTATAGGTCATACCGATATCTATCTATCAATCTTTCTATCTATCATCTATCTATCTATTTATTATCTAGTTAGTAACTAGCTAGCTCGCTGGCTATATCTACAAATCATCTGTAATATCTCCATTTTACAGTTAAGAAGTTGAAAATCAGAAATAATAAGTAACATTTAGTGAGTAGAATGTCAGAATTAAAGATTCTCTTTCAATTCAAAACCCTATTGACACCCCTGCCCCATCCATGAAGGCATATACTACAAAAATCTAACAGGTAAAATACTATCAATTTTGAAATAAACGTTTTTGAGGACATGTCTCAGTGATCTATTACAAAATATGAGGGGGTATGGAGCTCTCTTATAAGACAGTGTTGATGCCACCCTCTCCTCTTCCCATACTTGATTCCATCATTTGAGGTACTAAGTGGCACCTTATAGTGGAGAGGGGAGGAAGGAGGTTTACTGTCTCCAAAAGGCATGTATATTAAAGTAGAATTGAGAAGTGAGGCACTGGGAAGAAGCTTTCCTTTACTTATAAAGTGAGCGTGGTTGGTTACATAAATTTTATCAGTCAGATAGTGTGTCATTTCAAAAGTTTCTGAGAGTCTAGCCCAGATAAGAGGCAAAAGAAAAAGAAAGAATCGCTGGGTGTGTTCGCAAGAATGATGACGAGGGAATCTGATCTGAGAAGTAAGTTTCTGGGTCTGGAGAAGCTGGAGTGGGTCTTGAAAGGGGAAAACACCGGAAGACATGAAGCCAAGGAATAATGTCTTCTATTTTACAGCTGTACCTAAGACTAACTTTCTTGTGAATTAAGGAATATAAAACGCTTAGAAACTAGGTTAGAGTCTTCAAAATTAAAGATAATTTATCTAGAGCAAGTTACTTAATGTTGGATTACAGTATTCACTGCTGATAAATAATATTCTCTGTAGTTTCTTGGAGAGTAGGCTCAGCAGTCAGGTGTATAGATGCAGCCACCGTCTCATCACTCTTTCATTCTACAGATATTTGATGAGTTCCTATTTGATGCCAGGCACTGTAGTAGCCCTAGGAGAGTCAACAGTAATAAGACCTCCACGACCACTGCTCTAACGGAGCTCCGCCCTTTGAGGCTAGGGTTGATTTCTTATTTTCTTTCCTCTGTTTGAAACTCCCATCCACCAGCACTCTTTTTTGTGTGTCACTCCCCAGTCTCTGCCATTATTCCTATGCATCTACTTGCAGGAATCTCAGTACCTTTTTCTAAGTCTGGATGATTCTAGGTGTGAGGAATACCATAACAACTACTGGTCTAGGTAGCAGAGGGCCACAATTTCCTCCTGAAAGAAATTTTTAAAATCCCATACTTTGACATTCATATGAGCAGGAAGGCAGAATCCAGTTTTGTCGATGAGAAAATGTAGGGGAGAAAAACCAAAGCAGGAAGCCAAGGGTTCTTGGTATGCCTACAGGTGTTGAGGACTAACCTTTAAAAGCAAAAATACTATTAAGCCCTAAAAACTAGAGTGTGAGTCTTTGAATAGTTTTTAAAGTAAGTTGAGAGTGGAAACAGAAATCTGAGCTTGGCTGACATCACTTTTGACTATTGAGCTGGCAACAAACCAATAGACAGCCACTCAAGCAAAAGTGAGGGGCTAACTTGAAATAACAAGTGAATGGGATGTGGAGAAACTAAAGAAGGTAAAAAACACGGCAAAACGTTAGGCTGAGGTCAGTAGCGACGCTGGAATTTCTCTCTAAAAGGCAAGTGGCAAAATCAGGCTAGCTATGGAGTGAGTTTTTAAAGTGTTATTTGACTTAAAATTGTGACCCAGGTGTCAGCTTCAGTTATACTTTAGCTTTTTTTTTTTTTTTTTTTTTGCGGTACACGGACCTCTCACTGTTGTGGCCTCTCCCGTTGCGGAGCACAGGCTCCGGACGCGCAGGCTCAGCGGCCGTGGCTCACGGGCCCAGCCGCTCCGCGGCACGTGGGATCTTCCCGGACCGGGGCACGAACCCGTGTCCCCTGCATCGGCAGGCGGACTCTCAACCACTGCGCCACCAGGGAAGGGAAGCCCTACTTTAGCTTCTTAATACCAGTGTCTTAGTCAGCTGGGGCTGCCCTAACGAAATACCATAGTCTGCATGCTTAAGCAACATAAATTTATTTTCTCATAGTTCTGGAGACCGGGAAATCCAAGATCAAAGTGTTGGCCAGTTCAGTTCAGTTTGTCCACGGAGGTTCTCTTCCTGGCCTGCAGATTGCTGCCTTCTCTTTCTGTCCTCACATGTCAGAGAGAGAAAGAAAGAGAGACAGAGACAGATAGACAAAGAGACAGAGAGTTAGAGAGAGTCAGAGAGACAGAGAGAGCAAGTTCTCTTGTGTCTCTTTCCCTAAGGCATTAATCACATCATGAGGGCTCCACTCTCATGATCTCATCAAAATCTACCTACCTCCCCAAGGTCCCATCTCTAAGTACCATCACAGTGGAGGTTAGGGCTTCAACAAGGGAATTGGGGGCGGGGTTTGCACAGTTAATCCATAGCATTCTACCTCTGAACCTCCAAAATTCATGTCCTTCTCATACGCAATTTCATCCCAACATCCCCCAAAGTCTTAATCGACTCAAGAATCTAAAGTCACATCTAAATACCATCTAGGTGTGGGAGGGAGGGAGACGCAAGAGGGAAGAGATATGGGGACATATGTATATGTATAACTGATTCACTTTGTTGTAAAGCAGAGACTAACACATCATTGTAGAGCAATTATAGTCCAATAAAGATGTTAAAGAAAAATAACGGAAGGAAACTAAAAGTTAAAAATTCACTGAGAATACAAATAAAGTTAAACACTTGGTTTAAAATAAATAAATAAATAAATAAATGAATGAATAAATAAATAAATACCATCTAAATCAGATATGAGTGAAACTTGAGGTATGATTCATCTTCAGGCAAAATTGGTCTCCAGCTGTGAATCTGTAAAACGAGACAAGTTATGCACTTCCAAAGTACAGGCATAGATGGGACAGGCATAGGATAGATATTCCAATTCCAAATGGGAGAAATAGGAAAGAAGGAAAAAATGATGGGTCCTAAGCAAGTCCAAAACTAGCAAGGAAAACTCCATCAGATTTTAAAACTCAAGAATAATCCTCTGGTTTGATGCTCTGCCTTCTGGACCCACTGGGGTGACTGTCCACTGTAACCAGTAGGTTTAGTTCATTCACCCACTCTGCTGTGGAACATTTCCATGTCCTGTGGAAATGTTGAGCCCTCTCCCAGGTGTCTGTGAATTTCTCAGTCTTAAGTTCCCACAGTTTCATATACCTTTAAGCTTTTCCTCCTGGGTGTACCAGCTTTGGCTAGCACTTATATTCAGAGAGGAAACTTGGCTCTTTCTGAAGTCAGCCTAAGAAACTGACTCTTACACATAACATTCGCGAGCATGTTGTACTTCACTGAGGATTTTTGGAGAGGGTTTTAAGGAACACATGCAACAAATGTAAAAACATTAAATTGACACTAGCCATTTTATTCTTCAAATGATCTTTCACCATTCCAATTCGGGTGGGTTTCCACTGGCTGATTTCTGGTACTGTCCCCACCTCCACATGTCTTCCTTGTTTGCCATTCTTCTTCTCTATTCTCCCCCTTGCTCTCAAGAACAAAGCAAAGCCCTCTCCTTGTAACCTACGTCTGCCTTTCTTGTCTTGAACACTGCTGACGGTTTCCCAGGCTTCCAACTTCCACCATCTGCCTCAATTGCTTCGTCAAATTCTTTTCTTAAAAACATTCCCTGCCCAGGGAGAATTATGATGCTGAGTGTTAAGATAAAAAAATAAATATATATTCCATATATATATAATATTTTGATGGATTATATGTATTTCTTTTACAAAATATAAAAAATAAGAAAAAGCATGGAGAGTAAAGGTAATCTCTGATTTTACCATTCCCAGATGATAATATTTTAACCTTGCTGCATGTTTTATTCTTTTTTCTTATAATTTGTTTTATGCATTTATACATGCAGATGTAACAAAATGGTATAATACTTAGCAAGTTCACTGATAATTTGTTTTATCCAATTACATATAACAGATAGTTTTCAATGCCATTACATGTTTTTCTACATAATTACTTATAATGACTACTAAGTATTTAACTGAATACAGGAATAGAGCATAGTTCGTTGGTCTTCTACTCTTGCACAAGTATTTTTTTCTAAATTTTTTTCTATTTCTAAATGTGTGCTAATATAAACAACACTTTGAAACACATTCTCAAATGTATACCTTTGCTCCGCATACACCCACAATGATTTTTAAAGATAAATTCCTAGAAGTGAGATAGCTACATCAAAGGGTATTTGTCGCTGCCTTGAATAGTGTTGTTAAAGCCTTTTTAGGCAGCCCAGCTAGAGATAACCCACCTTATGTTTAATGGGGCCATGTCCTCTAAGCAGAAAGAGCTCTACTGGGGTCCTGGAAGACTGAATCGGAGCCAAGCGTTATTTATTGTGGTCAAAAAGAGGTTAGAACTTCAACATGAATCCTGTTCTTTGATGACCTAGGGACAGGGACAAGGCATTTTTTCATTCATGTCTACTCCTTGCAATGTGTATAAATTCTCATAGACACATATATTGCTTCCCCCACCCCATCTCAAAATGCACACACTCCTTCTGCACACGCACACAGTGTTTCACATTGGCCAGGACAGTGCCCACAGAAGATGTGGTTGCTTTCAAGCAGTCCAAAGAACTCTTAGAGTTTAAAGTTTAATTTTATTTTAAAATACCATTTGCTTTCTGACTGTTTTTGAAGTGTGCAAAAATCACCCGTTCTTCCAGTGACAAATTTAAAAGTGAATTTATACATAAGAATGTAGAGGGATGTTTGTGTGAAGTGGTACTAGACAACTGTTATCATCGCAGTATCTGTAAGTGTCCTTTCAGATGAGTAAAATATTCCCTGTTGTGTCAAGTGCCCTGTAGTTGCATTATATCCTCCCTCCCATTAAAGTACCACTTAGTACAATGGGGTGCAATTAAGCCAATAGAGCGTTGGTGGTCTGAAAGGTAGCTCTCTTCCAAAGTGCTTCATTTACTCCTCTGGGTTAGTAATGGGTGGTTTGGTGGGTTATTCAGAAGTAAGAAAATATCTCAGATCTAGACTAAATGGGACAGAAATTAGTATATTTGATTAGCATATTTTCAATTCAGCTTTTCTACAGACATAGGCTTCATTTATCATTACCTTTTCTAAGGACTAATAGAACAATAATACCCTTATGTAGCATACTCTAATATTTTGTGGGGAAAATGATTTCTGGATTTTCCCCTGAATGTATTTTATTCTTCTCTTGTGTTTGGTCTTTCAGCTTGAATCATAAATTCATACAGAAGTGGCTATTTCTACCATAGGTACAGTCCTAATATATTGTTCATGCGCAGACATATTAAATAAGGATTATAACAATAAAAATTTAGCCCCATGGAGACATTATTAGATTTTCCTTTATCTTAGATTACATGTTATCCTCCTGGTAATACGTGATAGCTGGGTGATTTATGTGTTCTTAAGTTTTTAAAATATTTCACTATCTGACTTTATAGCTTTTTTTGGCTAGTTTTTCAGAAGTTTCTAACTCTACAAATTTAGTTTCTTCCATTTTTCTACCTAAAGACTGATATGAAAAGCTTTTTAATATCTTTGCCATTTTCCAGTTACAATAAATTTCATGGTCCTCTTGGTTTATTAGGTCCATTTTTTCTCAATTACCTTTTCCTCAATATAGAGTATTTATGAAATTCCATCTTGTTGCTTTAGTCTTACAGCTAGCACTTTATCCCGATTTATCTTTTCCCCTTTAAATTTAAATTAATGCTATGTATTGTTGCTTTTCTCTTATTTATATTTATTTCTAGGACCTTTAAATAACATTTTTTTGTATACTTTTCTTGAATTTCTGTCAGCTGTTTCTTTCTGCTTTGCAATAGAAATTGTATGCAGTGTCTTTTTAAAGTTTTACACTTATGATACCATTCAGTGTACTATAATTATTTCCCAAACTTTTGTCTTTAATATAAACTCTCTGTGGATTGCCCAGCTCTCTAATGTTTCTACTTTAAATTTACACAATAGAACATTCTTAAGCTATGCAAGTGGTAACCTGCATTAAAAAAAAAACAACAACCCAGAAACCAAAAAAACAAGACAACCAGGTCCAAAATGGAGTTCCTCAGGCTAAGCCTCACATCACCAAACTGAGACTTCATTACAGTTCTGGCTCTCCCAGAAATGGAATCTTGAACCAGTTAGTCAGGAATGTCTGATGAGCATTAGTTAGGTCATCTGCCTGAGAGACCCTGCCATCCTCTAAAGGAAAGTAACTTTGAAATCGCCACTCCACCTTTTTTTTTAGTATAACTTCACTTGTCCTTGCTTCCTTCACCCATAAAGTCTTTCATTTTGTACAGCTCCTAAGAGCTCCTTTCTATCTGCTAGATTGAATCCTGCCCAATTCGAATCAATTTTTTTTTTTTTTTTTTTTTTTTTGTGGTATGCGGGCCTCCCTCTGCTGTGGCCTCTCCCGTTGCGGAGCACAGGCTCCGGACGCGCAGGCTCAGCGGCCACGGCTCACGGGCCCAGCCGCTCCGCGGCATGTGGGATCCTCCCAGACCGGGGCGCGAACCCGGTTCCCCTGCATCGGCAGGCGGACGCGCCACCACCGCGCCACCAGGGAAGCCCTCGAATCAATTTTTGCTCAAATAAACTCTTAAAATGTTTAGCATGCCTCAGTTTAACCTTTAATACCCAATTCCCTCTATTTCCCCTTTTCTAGGCTTAGAATCCAACAGAGACATTTTGTGGAGTAGACAGAATCAGCTCCCAGGATTTCTGCCTCGGAACACGCAGGTGCTCACGCACACGTATGCAGCGATTTGGAGGGGTCCTCTAGGAGCTTGCTTCTCCACTTGTGGGCCCCAAACAGCCGCCCTGGCATCACCTGGAAACTTGTTAGAAACACAGACTCTCAGCTTCCAACCCATACCTGCTCATTCAGAACCTGCTTTTCCTAAGATCACCAGGATATTCCCATGCACGTTCAAGCTTGAGAAGCCCCTTTTGGAGAACTCAGTGGAGAGCTGGAGGGATCCTTTCTTTCCTCCTGGGGTGGGAAGAGGGCTAAATATGGACCACATGTCAAATGGCTGAATAGTAAAATCAATATTTGGCTGAAGCCAAGGTTGAGGCCAATAATCATTATTATAGAAAGTCTGGGATACAAGAATAAATTTGGAATTTTACCACAATTCAAATAACATATATATTAATCATTTACATTTAAAGGTTCAATTTTTTATAATTTGAGATGATAATTCAGAAACAATAATTTTTCAGTACTGTCAGCTTCTAGATTGCTCCTGCAGGCACTCTGCTATGTGTTAGTATAGAAAATAGATGCCTCCTTTCTACTGATGACACTGGAGAAATAAGATATGTCTCAAAAAATGTTATGACCTAAAAAACTTATACATCTAAAAATATTAACAGCGTTTTCTAGGCTTATTTGCTTTAATGCTATGAATACTAATACAGAAAGAATTTTACAAAGATTAGAATCATAAACTTATCTATGCTTTGTTATTCTGCTTTACAGTATTTAAATGTCCATAAATACTGTTTCACTTGTTGAAATAAAAAAAATGGTTTCACTTGAAATGAAGAGCTTACAAAATGCTCATCAATTATCATGATATTTTCTTCTGGCAATAAAAATGACACAATTATATCTCAACTGATTGATAGGATTTTAATATATAAAAACATAGATTTTCACCAAAGGGATATCTTGGATATTTTCCTAAATATGAAACTGAATATTCAAATATTAACAAAAACCTGAAAATCATGCTTTGTACCCCTCATGGTTGTTACTGATTGTGTAAAATGCTAACTTACTGTACTCACATCCTCATTGATCATTCATAATTTCTGATTTAACAGAAATGATACTGAAATATGCATTTGCCTGACGATTAAACCCCTGGAGTCAATTCTGGATGAATAATAGGCTAGAGCGAAACATCACTGTTTCCCCGATTCATTACAGAAGCTACAGTTTTATATTGTGCCTAGTAGAGTATTTTATCAGCACTGCAATGGTTATTTTTATGACAAATGTTTTTTCTTATATATATCTTCGTATCACGTGCTTTAGTTTTTTAATGTATCAAACTTTATTCACTTTGTTTTCAAAAACAGAGTGAATTGGAAAACTTTTCCGTAATAAAACTACATGTAACAAAACTTTTAAAAGAAAATATTTTCTTCTACTTTTGCAAATGAAGTATATAAACTCTTTCCAAACATGCACATTACCAGAATTAATCTCTCATTTAAAATGAGAAGTTTTCAGCCTGTTACAGAACACAGAAGGTTTTTATTTATTTACAGTTGTCCCCAGTATCCATGGGGGATTGGTTCCAGGACCTCCAAGGAGGCCAAAATTCATGGATGCTCAAGTCACACATACCAAATGACCTAGTATTTGCATATATCTCAAACCTATGCTCCCTATACATAAATCATTTCTAGAATATAGTACGTAATACATGTAAATGCTACATAAATAGTTGTAAATACAAGGTAAATGTTATGTAATTAGTTGCTATACTGTGGCAAATTCAACCTTTGCTTTTTGGAAATTTCTGGAATTTCCTTTTTCTGAATGTTTTTAATCTGAGGCAGGTTGAATCCAAGGATGCAGAACTCATAGGTATTGATTTCCGACTGTATTTATTTATTTATTTATTTAGGTGTACTTTGCATGTTGGCACTGGGTGCTTTGAATCTGGTCACTTTTTCAATTGCTAGCATACTGATCTTTTGATATCTAAGGTTCAATAATTTTTGGAATAATTTTTAATTGAATAATTATATTCAATCTTGTATATAACTTCTTAATCATTAAAGATTACTTGATTTTTCTAAAATTAAATTTATTCTATTCTATTTTCTCAAGTTTTCATGAACAGATTCCAAGCCCTACTTTTTTTTAAAAAATTAATTTATTTTATTTATTTATTTTTGGCTGCATTGGGTGTTTGTTGCTGTGTGCAGGCTTTTTCTATTTGCGGCATGCAGGGGCTACTCTCCATTGTGGTGTGCGGGCTTCCCTTGTTGAGGAGCACAGGCTCTAGGTGCGTGGGCTTCAGTAGTTGTGGCTTGTGGGCCCAGTAGTTGTGGCTCGCGGGTTCTAGAGCATAGGCTTAGTAGTTGTGGCGCAAGGGCTTAGTTGCTCCACGGCATGTGGGATCTTCCTGGACCAGGGCTCAAACCCGTGTCCCCTGCATTGGCAGGCGGATTCTTAACCACTGTGCTACCACGGAAGCCCCAAGCCCTAACTTTGAATTCTAGAAACTGCATATTTAAAAAATATATAAAATTTCTTATATTCTTTGAAAGCTCTACTATTCCTCTGAGAATAATCTATATTTATCATTTCTATTGCTATCATGATAACTTTGATGATCAGTTGGACCACCTGTAGGAGGCAAGGAGGAAGGATAGCCTTCAAGTTCAATATTTAATAATTATCCCCATGCTAACTAATTAACTAAATCTCTGAGGGAAAATGTTATATAGATTTCTGTGACAAATAAATAAAGTGAGATTCTGTGACTAAGCATTGATTTGACAGAGATTCAAGACAAATTCATCTATCTATACAAACTGACAAGTATCTAAAGCAATCCAATCAATGCAATGCTGGTAAAGAAGAATGTGGAAATGCCAGATGACTATCAACTACAATGCCAATAGTAGTGGCTGTCTAATGACCAGGAAGGAAAATAATTGCTTTCATTTTATTATAGAGATATTCTCATTGAGGTTGAAAATGAATAAACAAGACATTGCTAGTAGTAGTCACTGCAAAAAGTAAAATAGAGAACAGAAAGTAGGGATGTTAAGAAATAAAAACATAAGATATTCAAGCATAGCCCAGGCATCAGCTAAAGTCATAGTTTTGTATATCAAAAAGAAGTAGACAAAAGGTTATGGGTTGTGTTTCAAGCTTGTGGTCTATTGTCTGTGTATCGAGAATAGAATAATGAAATAATGAATGAATTTATGTTACATTAGCATATGAAATTTGACAGCACAGGATGATTACAATATAAATCTACCAATTGAGGTTTACTCATAGAGATAAATTGTAGAAATATGTGTACCAAAAAACGATGGCCAGTGTGGGGTAAAATAGAATCAAGAAGGTACCAAATTAGCCAAGATATTATCAATAGCTTTCACAATTTATCTACTGTACATTTTAAAATAAATATACATAAGGTGACCAAACTGATATTGATTCTTTCTATCACAGTGGTAGGAAGCATATCTTAGTTTATACCTAGCTGATTTTGAATGGATGAGTTTTTGTTTGTTTAGAAAAAATATGTCTTATATAGTTAATAAAGACCTATTTTTCTTAATACATTATTATCATTTTTTTTCTAGTACAATTCTATGTAGTAAAGCATGGCATTCCCTTACTGTCTTTTTAATAAACATTTTTTTTAACTGGGTCAGGGTCATAAATGCTGCTTCCAGTGCTTTCATTCAGGACAGTTAAAAGGTGCCTATAGATGGCCCAAACATCCTCACAAATCTTGGGTATATAAAAAAGGCCCAGAGACCCCTATCCTCTTAAGCAATGGGCTGTATCACTACATGGTAGGTTGACTACAAAATTTATTGCCCAAACGGAGACACTTTTGAAAGTGAAAGGGAGTGCTATTAATAATTACACCTGGGCAACAGGCATAAACCACAACTGTCTGGGGCAAACCAGGACATATGGTCATCCTATTATATGGAGACAGTGCAATGATGTATGGATGGGATCTTTGAAGCCTAAAATGTAACTTGGTTTGGGATTTTTTCTGAGAGCTAGAATATCTTGTCTATGTGTAAGTTCTGTTTCCTCATAGCTAGGCTATTACAGAGTTTCGTAGGGAAACAAACTCTTTTTTCCCCATTTTAAAAGAAATATAAGCCAACATGTCTCTCAGATGCTGTTTAGATGTGGAGGATTATTTGAAGTTGGGATGTATTGCAGTATTGGTAGTTATCTTTACTCCATGGTGCTCTTGTGATATTGATAATATTGATAATAGGATAATAGCTTCCGAAGAGCTATGGTTTTTTTTTTTTTTTTTTTTTTTTTTTTTTTTTTTGTGGTACGCGGACCTCTCACCGCTGTGGCCTCTCCCGTTGCGGAGCACAGGCT
This sequence comes from Physeter macrocephalus, assembly GCF_002837175.3. Taxonomy (NCBI): domain Eukaryota; kingdom Metazoa; phylum Chordata; class Mammalia; order Artiodactyla; family Physeteridae; genus Physeter; species Physeter macrocephalus. The sequence continues at coordinate 59,886,673 of NC_041228.1, read as the reverse complement.
CCGGACGCGCAGGCCCAGCGGCCATGGCTCACGGGCCCAGCCGCTCCGCGGCACGTGGGATCCTCCCGGACCGGGGCACGAATCCGTGTTCCCTGCATCGGCAGGCGGACTCTCAACCACTGCGCCACCAGGGAAGCCCAGAGCTATGGTTTAAGTCATTTTTCCCTGAATTTATTTGAACAAATTCTTAGTAGGATATCAGTTATAATTTTATTAGTTTCTAATTGTATTGAGTTATTGTAAGAGAGAGTAATTTAAAAAAAATATGTTAAACTTTATATTGTGGCCAAATTAAACATATAAAGGAAATGTTTATTCTCTACTCAAGGGATATGTCTATTAAGCCAATTATTATTCAGTTCTTCTATGAATTACATTTTGGCTATGAAATCTGTCAAATTCTGTGAGAGATATACTAAAGTTTCATACTCTAATTTATTCAACACTTTATTGCACTGTTTATTTTTTGTTTTATGTATTTAAACTATTGCTGATATATGATATGAATTTATTATTGTGTGTGTATTTAAGGCTGCTTATATCTTCTTCATGAATTGTGATATTTCTCATTAGACAGTGTCACTTTTTATCCTTTTCTGCTGCTTTTAGCCTTATAATTCACCTCATTATATACCCATTCTAGCTTTCTTTTATTCTCATTTGCCTGGTATCTCTTTGTCCATCCTTTTATTTTCAATCTTTTTTTACTCGCTGAATTTTACTTGTGTGTATCAGTTTAGATAGGAAAATACTATGTTTCACTCACAATTTAACCCTGACATTTCAGAGACTTAAGAAAAAAGCAAAAATAAAGTGTATTTTTGTCTCTTACTAAATCCAATGAAGTTTTTTTTCTTTCTTTTTTTTTTTTGACTTTCTATCTCCATTGCCCTCTACCCGTTGTTGCAATAACTCAGGCTGTTTCAGTCTCGTGGGTCTGCCATCTCAACAGGAGGTGTCTATAGTCACTGCAGCAGAAGAGAGACTTGGTACCCATGCCTCCCTATTAAACTATTTGGCTCAGAGCCCATTGGCTAAAACTAGTCATGTGACCCACTGAACGGCAAGAGGCCTGGGAATGTGGTCTTCCATCACCCAAGAAAAAGAGAACTTAATAATTCTTAATACTTTTAATGTCAATGATAATGTGTTTCTTGAAAATAAAGTACAGCTATTTCTTTTTTAAAAATCTTGAATAGTATCTCTATCTTTTATGCAAGGAGTTCATTCTGTTTATACTTAATAAAGTGAATGGTATACTTGATTTAATGAAGCATTTTTGTTCCCTTTTCCTTATTATTTCTTGTGGATCAAGTTGCTATTTTTTTCTTTCCTTTTGATCCTTTTTCCTTCATTTTGTTCCTTTTTATTCCATTCATCTTTCCTTTTCTCTTTCTCTGTTTTTAAATATAATCAGAAACATGTATTTCTGCTAATATCTGAAAACAAGATACTATCTTCTTCTTCCACAGAGTTTTACCTGGTGCTGCTGTAACAAAGTATCACAAACTATGGGGCTTAAGCAACAGAAATTTATTATCTCACAGCTCTGGAGCCTAGAAGTCTGAAATCAAGGTGTTGGCAGCATTGGTTCCTTCTGAAGCTGGGAGGAGAATCCATTACATTTCTAGACTAGCTTCTGTTGGTTGCTGGCAATCTTTGGCATTCCTTGGCTTGTAGACACATCACTCTGGTCTCTGCCTTCTCTCTGTGTACATCTCTGTGTCAACATTTACCCTCTAAGTATGACCACATCTTAGATGTTACATCTGCAACAACACTGTTTCTTAAAAAAGTCACATTGTGGGGTTGGGACTTAAACATATGAAATTTGGGGAAATACAATTCAATTCATAATACTTGTTTTCCACATGTTTTATTTTCCTGTTATCCCTCAACCACACCAACAAAAAAAGCTCTGTAGAAAACTTTTACTTTCCCTCCTTCCCCCTGCCTATAATTGCTATCTTTGCTTGAGATAGGTTAGAGCTGTTCATTGTGTAGCCTTTATCATTAAGAATGCTTATTTAGTATTTATATTATACATTTTCAGTAATACCCTTATATAGTTAGATTTAATATTTGATATAAAATATAGAGAGACATAATCATGTATGTAATAAATGTATAATTATAAATGTCAATGTTCTTTTCTCACTGCTATATCCTTTATGCTTCATTGTCCCTTACCTCAATGTCTCTCATTGGGTTCACTTGTAAATTGGTTAGATTTTCTTTTTTTTGCCTGAATTTTCTTTATACGGAGTTTGTAGGTAAATACCTGAATTCTTACATATCCCCAAACGTTTTACTTTGATCCCAAAAGATGAATGATGTGTTAATTAGTGTCACCTGCAGTCGTTTTTATTGGAAGTTTCTGTAGTTGCTGTTCTACTGTCTGGTTTCCTCCAAAATGCCATATAAAAGCCTAGTATCATTCAGATACATATGTTTTCAATCGTGTGCATCTTGTTTTTATTCTTGGCATCTTGTAAGATTTCTCTTTATCCTTAGGGTTTTGGAATGTTGCTACTATATGCCTAGGAGGTTACCTGTTCTCCTTCACACCCGCAAGTTGGCGAGCCAATCAATCTGAAGACTCAGGACATTCTTTGTTTCAGGGAAATTTTCTTCAGAGACTATTTTAGGCTATTGCCTTTCTGTTATCTCTTTTTTTCCCTCCCTCTGAGTTCCTGTTGTTCTAATGGATGGGCTTGTTTTGTGTAGGCCTTAGCCTATCAACTGTGATGCTATTGTCTCGGATTGCCTGGGGCACTCACCTGAACGCCTGAGGCTTGTGGTGAGCACTGTTGAATGATGTGGCTGGACCCATTCCTGCGGTTCTTACTATGATTGCAAGACACACCTCAGCAACAAACATCAGGGAATCTTGAAAAAAAAAAATTTATCACTCGAAGGTTCTGGAAGATGTACAGCATGCCCAAGAGCCACATAGGGGAGGCTGTAGGGAGAGAGAGAGAGAGGGAGGGAGAGATTGGACCTGAAGTTCTGCCTTTATTGGGGTAAGAGAGTGGGGCACCCAGTGTATGGAGGGTTCATTCTTTATTGGTGAATTTTAAACATAAGAGCGGGAAATAGGGTGTGGGAAGGGAAAATTGGGCTCACAGGGCAGTCAGTTTTCTAGGTTACCCAGGGCTTTCTAAAAGGGGGAATTCATGGATGGGGAGGCCTGGCTTCTTATATAATTGTGTAGCTAGTAGCTGCATCATCCATCTGGCAATATGTTTATTCAAGGTGAATGCCTTTGGAATGAATGCCTCAGCAATCAGAAAGCTCAATGTCAGGCACTTACATTGTAGGCCTCCCAGATCTACCTTTCAAGTCTTATATCTTTTCCCTTATGATTTTCCTCCCTTTATAATTTTTCTCTGAGCAGTGGGAAGTTTATCACATGTGAGAACTCATAAGTGATCATTCTTTCCTTCAAATCATCTACCGAGTCATTTAATTTAAATAATTTTAATATTTTTCATTCATATTTTCCCCAAATCCTCCATCATTTCTGTTTCACTGGGTGTGTGTTCTGATTGTTTTTCCTCTCTTCAGTTGCTGGGGCTCCTTAGATGAACTGCTATTTTTAGTTTTTGGCTTTCCAGTGCTCAAGTTGTATCAACCATGTTTCTAACTTCTGTAAACTTGAAGTTTTAACATCTGCCCTACATGCCTAGGCCAGACGTGCCTTATTCTGGACAACTTGACAATGTGCCAGAGTCGCTTTGTCTTGGCCTCCTGCCTCTCTCATCACCCATCCTCCTTGGGAGGGGTCCTACTTCCAGGCATGCTTTCCTTTTCTTTTGTTTTTTTAAAAATTTTATTGGCATCGAGTTGATTTACAATGTTGTTTTAGTTTCAGGTGCACAACAAAGTGATTCAGTTATACATATACATATATTCATTCCTTTTCAGATTCTTTTCTTATATAATCACAGAGCATTGCAGAGAGCTCCCTGTGCTGTACAGTAGGTCCTTGTTGGTTATCCACCTTATATATAGTAGCGTGTGTATGGTAATCCCAAGTTGCTGATTTATCCAGGCGTGTTTTTCAAATACAAACCAACCAGTCCAGAACCCACCTCTGTTATTAGCTCTCACACCCTGGACCACAACACACTTGCCCTAATCACCCCAGGGCCAGGTACCTGACAACTGGGAACAGCCTTAAGCCCCAGAGCCCACTGAAATCATTCAAACCAGCCAGTCTTAAGCCTACTTACCCTGTCTCATCCATCCCTTCCCAAGGAAACTATAACAAAGGCACTTGCCCAAAGTACCCCCACTCCCTCTGCCTCCTGACTGACTCCAGTGCTTCCCTGTGTGGCCCCCTCATCTTGTGAAGGGGGGATGCCATTTCCTCTTGGGAACTGTGAGTAGTAAACTATCTTTAAATAGCAATTATCTCCCAGGAATTCCCTGGCGGTCCAGTGGTTAGGACTCTGTGCTTTCACTGCTGGGGCTGGGTTCAATCCCTGGTTGGGGAACTAAGATTCCTCAAGCTGCACAGTGTGGCATCCCTGCAAAATCAATTATCTCCTGCTCTGTTGGCTTTACTACACCTCAGATTTTCTATTAACACACCATAGCTTAAAGCACAGGTCTAGATGTTGTAGTTTACCACGCATGGCGGACATTAGCCCGTCCATCTATCCCCTGCCAAGGCACCAGACTCTCTCCCAGTCTCGGAAGAAAGGAAACATCAGTACATCCATTCAGTTCTCAATCTCCTTTTGTGGTCTGTTGTCCTGATGCTTTCTCAGGGTCTCTGTTGCCTTGCCTCTAGGCATTTACAGATCTCCAAGAGCCACACTGTCTCCAGGATCTGCTACTCTCCGAATTGTCTCCCAAATTTTAGCACTGTTTGTCCTGTGCTTGTCTGGGCTTCTACACAAAGACCTGTATCAGGAACTCTCCAAGTGCATCATCAGTGCCACTGGGAATTACCCAGTGCTTTGGCTTGGTTGAGAGAGGCAAACAGTTTAGGTTTGTGGGTGGAGAGGCAGTCACATATAGGGTGCTACTTGGATTCTGGAGTCACGCTGACTAGGTTCCAATTCTAGCTGTGCTACTTATTAACTGTGCAGCTTTACTCACGTAACTTAACCTCTCTATGCCTCAGTTTTCTCATTCGGAAAATAGATATGGTGATAATAGTACCTACTTCATAAGTTTATTACATGAGTTATTACATCTAAAGCACCATGTAGGCATTAGCTGTCACTGTTATTATTCTTTAATGTGGTCACCCCTTTCCAATGAAACAGAAGGAATTAACAAAAAGAACACTTTCTGGCCTCATGATGATTTTTGACTCTAACAGAACTGTAAACATCTACTGAGCAGACCTAAGGAAATGAAGAATCAGGATAACAAGTTTCTACCATCATAATCACCATATTTCAAAAGATTTGTATGTACATGACTGTGTATGACTTGGAGATATAAACCAAAATCTCAAATTCTTTGTTTGTTTCTGTATTTGAAAATTAAGTACATTTGTTTTGAAGGTAGATACATTGTTTTTAAATGAGCAAAGGACATGAATAAACATTGTGAAGAAGAATAAAAAGAAAATATAAATGACTAATAAAATAATGTTGAATGTCAGCTAAGTTCTGGGGACTCGGGAATCCAGGCAGGCCTTGGATTTTGGTGGATTATATAGATAATAAATGCTTAGAAAATATGAAATAGACAAGTATAAAGAAGAGAATACAGAAAATCAGTTATCCCACTATGTAGAAATAACTACTGTTAGCATTTTAATCAATTACCTTCTCATTTTTTTCTATTTACTTGTTTCATACATTTTATATGGTGATACATACAAAATATTTTGAAATACATTTTTTTGCAACTAAAATGGCACCATGAACATATTTTATACCATTAAATATTTAAAAGTATACAATAAAAAATATTTAAATTTATTATTTCTTTTTTTTTTTTTTTTTTGATCCTCCCAGACCGGGGCGCGAACCCGGTTCCCCTGCATCGGCAGGCGGACGCGCAACCACTGCGCCACCAGGGAAGCCCTATTATTTCTTTGTATGTGTTTAACAAAACATATTTAGCTCTTTTGCTATTGATACATACTTATTATTTCCAAATTGTCACTAGTTAAAATAATACTGAGATTGACATCTTTACATTTTTAACCTTCTTATTCAAACTTTATTTTCAAATATGAGAAACCATCTTGAGCTTGCCTGAGGCCAAAGAAGGAGGGAGAGTGGTAGAAGAATTTATTGAAAGTTTGTGGGTTATCTAAGATTCACAAAATTAAAGTTAAAATAATGGCTATCATTTTTACCCTGTCAAGTTGAAATTTCTCCTTTTCCCAAATTATAACATTTCACATTAGCAAGGGTGTGATAAAAGAGATAACCTCTGTGAGTGTTGGGGTGGGAGAGAGGTGCTCAGAGGACAGGTTTTCTGAAAGCAAATTGGCAATAATTTGAAGAGGCTTCAGAAATAATATTCTTTGATGAAGTAATTTTATGCTACTAATCTACATTCCAAGGAAGTAAGCAGATGGAGTCAAATATTTCTGTTTAACTAATTATAGTGAATTTTGGGGAGAGCTGTCTGTCTAGACCTCTCCATTCTGCCTCTCTTCATTTAGAATTGCCTATCATGCTTATAGGAGGGTTTCCAGCATTCTGAAAATCTCTGCATCACCTTGCATCTCCTATGTAGGTTAGTTGTCCAAGGTGGGCATTTAATGGAAACCAGATCAGAGACTTCCCAAGGATTTGCAATATTGAAGTGAGAGACATGGTGTTGGCAGCAGAATCATATTAAGAGCAACACTCTAAATGCAAAAGTACATGGGATCCTTCCACCAACATCCCAAGGCCTGCCTGGGTTTCCATGGTCCCCAAAGCTTAGTTGAGGTTCAACATTATTTCATTAGCTGTTCTATTCTTTTAAAAAAATTCTTCTTCATAATGTTTATTCATGTCCTTTGCTCATGTAAAATTATATGTTTACCTTTAAAATGTATTTAATTTGTAAGAACAGAAGCAAACAAAAGTTTGGAATTTAGATTTATATATCCAAGTCACACACAGCTATGTAGTTTCAAATCCTTTCGACTATTGTGATTATTATGGTAGAAACTTACCCTGATTCTTTCATTTCCTTAGGTCTGCTCAGTATGTTTACAGTCCTGTTAGAGTCAAAAATTGTTAGGCCAAAAAATGTTTCTCTTTGTTCCCTTTGTTTCATTAGGAAAAGTGTGACTACATTATAGGATAATATCAGCAATAGCTAACATCTACATAGTACTTTACATGTAATACTATTATTATAATTGCCATATTTGTTTTACAAATGAGGCAACTGAGGCACAGAAGGGTTAAATGACATGACTAAAGTTATACAGTTAATAAATAGCACAGCTAGGATTTGAACCTAGTTAGTGTGGCTACAGAGTCCAAACTCTTAATTCCTAAGCCATGTGGCTTGCCACAATAAAATAAATTTGCTTCATGTAAGAAGTATTATACTTTTCATATGCCTAGCATCCTATTAAGCGTATTTTAATATATTACTATTAAAGAGAAAATCAATCAATATATTTTTCTCTTTGAGAATATACAATTAAGAATATTTTACAATAAAAATTCAAAAGTTATCATCTGCTGAGGAGTTTTATTTCCTTGGCTAAGGATAACTATGAGGCAATGTCATAGAGCAAAAGCCCAGGTTTTTCTCAGCCATGTGATTTTTTTACAAGTAACTTAAACAATAAAGTCAGATTTATTACCTGCAAGATAAATATATCTACCTTATTGGCTTTCTTAAGTTATTGGGGATATTAGATGAGATAGTTCATGAAAAGGTTTTGTAATTTATGATATCTTATAAAATTTAAGTTTGTATTATTATTAACGTATTTTGTTCCATGAGGGAAGAAATTATGTATTCTTATTGATTTGGGAAAAAAAGTTTTAAAAATCGATTTTAGGATAAGCAATATCCCTTCTATTGGGAAATGATGCAAAAATATGTCAGGACTAGGAGGAAAAGAGTTCAGGGGATCAACATAAAATATGGTCAACACCATAAAAATATGGTTCGTATTTACTCGGCTCATCAGTAACTGTGCTGAAAATTCAATGAATGTGAAGGAAACAGAAGATGTTGGAAGAACTTCTTTTTGTATGTTCGGAGATGTTCTATGTCCTGTCTATGTTTTCAGGGCCACTTTGGGATCCATATGCATAAATGAAGACAGAAGATTTAGTTTAGAGTGGAATCTTTTTTGACTCTCAAAACCTTGCCCTGCTTAAGAATAAATTAAGAGAAAATACTTCTTTTGGCAGTTTTGAATATTTTAATAGAGTAAAATTATATGCTAATTATCTGTTCTGTTTCATTATCTGTGGCATATTTTAATTTTAAGCATCTTTTTTTCCTCCTATCCCCAAATTTCCATCAATTGCATTTTTTTTTTTTTGGAATGTAGATTAATTGGATGCTCTTCAGTCCTTATCCTCTTCACTCTTTTGCAACATTGGGCACTCTTGATCATTATCTGTTTAAACTTCTCTTCTTTCGTGGTTTCTGCTTCCTTCTGAGATTCCTTCTGTTTTTCTCACTGGCTCCTCTTCCACACACGCCCTAAAAACTGAGATGCCCCTTGGCTACCTAATCATCCTTCTGGTTACTTGCTCTGGATGATCTTATATGTGGTCATCAATTCCAATCACAGGATTTCCTGAAAATACATAGCCCAAGAGCAACTCTCTTATAGTCCCCTAGTCCCATATTCCTATCTGCCTTCTTCATAAACCCCTCTGCATATTCCAAGGGCATCTTAAACTTAACATGTCTCAGATGGAACTCATTGCCAGTTGAGCACACTTCTTTAGCTTTCCACATTTCTTAGTGTTGATAATGGTACCACATAACCATCTAAATTCAAAAGCTTGGCAGTCTCTCAGATCCTTTGTTATTCCTTACATCCATATCCTATCACACCCCAATGTTAGTCTGCTTTCAAATACATATCAAAGACTGTCTCCAGCTCTAGGTCACCATATTAGTATGGTTCCCATCCTCTCTCATAGGAACAAATAACTTTCTAACTGGTCTTTGAGCTTTGGGATTTGTCTCTGCTACAGTCTCCATCCACACTGTCATTAGAGTGATTTTACTAAAACACAGTGTTGATTTACAATTTCTTTATTCCAAAAACTTCCATTGATTTTCAGCTGGATAGAGTAGGCAAACATATATGAGGCTCTTCATATAGATGTCCCTTTCCAACTTTACCTACTTCCTCACTCTAACTTAGTATAGTATATATGTAATACAAATTTAAGTTTGTATTATTATTAATGTATTTTGTGCCATGAGGGAGGAAATTATGTATGCTCATTGATTTGGGGAAAAGGTTTTAAAATTGATTTTAGAATAAGCAATATCCCTTCTAGTGGGAAATGACACAAAAGTATGTCAGGACTAGAAGGAAAATAGTTCAGGGGATCAATACTGATTTACTTCTCCTTCCCTCAACCTGCCTGGTGCATTTATGTAGGGTTTTCCTCTGCCTGTGATTTCTCCATCCCTATTCCCTGCCTGGTCAACTCATACCTGGTCATTAAGACCTAACTGGAATGTCATTTTTTTTGGCGATTTTCCTAAGCAGTGGGGTACTTTCTCAATTCTGCTACTATAACACTCTAAAAATGATATTAGTAGGGCTGTTTTCCTGTTAATTCTCCATATTATTTATTTGTGTGACTTTCTCTTGCTCCTCTAGCATATTAGCTTTCGGAGGGTCTCAAAACACTCTCTTTTTTTTTTCTACCTTGCCTGTCTTTCCCTATTGCTCACTAATAGGTGTTCGGTAAATGCTGGTTTAATACGAATAAACGAAGGAAAGAGGAAATAAATGTATTGTAAAAAAATGTATTTACCAATTGTGGGTAAATATATTTGTAATACATTATATAATTTCTCCCTGCAATGCATTTTGCTCTATTTCTTTCTTTTCTTTTTTCTTATTTGATAGAATTGCATTTATTTTTTTCTGTGTATGGAAGTTTTCAATAAAATTTCAACATTAAAAGAAAAATATATGAAACAAATGTATCAATACATTGAGATTAGTAGATATTTTGGGCATAGTTTGCAGTAAACATTCTTAATTAATTTTTTTTCTACTTAAATACTCAGTAAACAAGATGTTATTGTACTGATGGAAAGCATTCACATGGTAAACTAGGTGAGGCATTGTTTTAAATGATTCAGGATGTGTTCTATTTATTTTTCTAAAGATTTTTTTTTTTTTTGCTTAAAACTTTTAATCAAATAGATGATCCATGTTTTTTTGTTGAAAAAAAAAGAAAGATCCAAATTTCTCTCGTCTGTTCTCTGTATAGTCTACAGTGAACTCACGGGTAAAATCTAAACATCCTGATGACATGCTAATTGGGTTCTAAAAATTGTTTGCATAACTACTGAGAACTTTAGTTCTAAAGATCAAATGACATCTTTAAGAGTGGTTTATTATTTTTTTTAAGCATTGTTGGAAATGATTCTTTCATTTTTCTGAATTAACCCTACTTCATTTTTATTGACTTTTTGTCAGCAGGATTCTACCTGGTTCTTTTTAATTTACACTGTACAGAGACCTCACCTTCAGTGACTCTTCCTCTCTCACTCTAGCATGAAAGTTCAGCAAATGCAAAATCTGGATTTGACAGGCAGCTGATAATTATTTGCAGTTATAGAAGTTTCTTAATTACAAACCTATTTCTAAGCAGTCATAGTGTTGAATAATTAGAATCTGACATGAAATGAACTAGACTCAAGAATCAACCTGCCATATAAAAGCACTCATTTAATCTCTCTGAAGCTCAGTTTCTTCATCTGTCAGAAAGACACTTCACAGAATTTATTTAAATACAATGAAGTTTTCAATAGTGAAACACTAGGCAATTCAATCTGTTTTTATCTGTGTTGTGCCCATTACAGTAGAATTACCAAACTGTAGCTTGTCATCCTTGGTAAAGTTATATGTACATTTTTATTATTCTCCTAGTGTATATTTTAAAAAGAGAAATGTGGAATATATAGACTTGAAGACATGTAGTCCAAAACTTACAGTAAGTTCCATTAAAAAGTGACCCATTAGGGAAAAAAAATAAGGAGAGAATGAGCTTATGCAGTATTTTACCTACTTCAATGCATATTCAACAAACATTTATTGAACATTTATCTTTGTGCGTAAATATTCTGTACTGAGTCGTGTAGAATACAAGATTTTCTAGGATAAGTGGGTTCTCACCTTCTAGAAATGTGAAATTCCATTAAAAAATCATCATCCATTGATTGTTTGAATCCTTAATTCAAAAGTTACCTTTTCTCATCCAGCATTTATCTGCCATACACTTGTTTGAGTGCTCAAATTCAGTCGAAAGACCAGTACTTTTAATATGTCTAAAATCTATTTTTCACTACAGTTAAGCAATTATAAAACAGTAATTATAGAAATGCAAGCATTAAGATAAAATGCAACAAATGACTTTCTGGTAAATTTGCAGTAGATATGTTTTTTCAGGCACTTAGAGAGTTGGTATTGATCGTTTCTAAACTCATATTTTTTTTCACAGTGTACCCTTTGCAAAAACACATTTCTGTTGGGACTTTTCCACTCTTTACCTTTGTGGGAGTTGTGAAAAAAAATGAAAAATAAGAAATAAGAATCATATAAATGAAATTTTATTATTTTAATGTCCCACATCGGGTCCTGATGGAAGTTTGCAATGGGCTGTGTTACAAGAGAGGGAAACTGGATGTTTTATGATGGTCAGTGCACAACCCTGTTCTTTGCTCTGGAGGAGACACTATTTCTATCCTCTCGGGCTGGAAACACACTTGCACTTTAGAGGAAGATACTATCATTATCTTTCAAGGCTGTTTGCTATACAAATATTTCTGAGAAGAGAGTTTCGAATATATGGTAGCCAGTACCTCGCCAAGATGTGCAGAAACATGACAGACCACTGGAGAACTGGCTCTCCATAGCTTTCTGTTGAATTCAGGCAAAATACATAAGTGCAAAACCTCCAATATTTATTGAGAATCTACTCTATAAAACTTAGTATTTGACACTGAATGATACACAGTGATGGGGAAGCCATGGTCCACATCCTCAAGGAGTTAAAGGATGTGCGTATACACACAGATACTATAAAGCACACACAGATACTATAAAGTGGTGTAAGTGCTCTGTTTAAGGCAATTCACAGAGAACTTATTAGCGCTTGATAACATAGATACTGGAATCCCTATAGCACAGTAGGTAAGAGTTGAGGCTGAACTGCTTGAGTTTAAACCTAAGTCCCACCAATGAGCATCTCATGCAGTATTTACCCTCCCTGTCTTCAGTCCTCATTGGTGAAATTTATATTAGTACTTACTTCACAGAGTAGTTGGGGAAATTGAATGTTTAACTATAGAAAAAAATCCCAGAATAGTTTCTAAAACATTCTATCTGTTGAAAAAATTTTAGCTCTATGGCATAGAACTTCTTTCACTTTTTATCATTGTGACCTTAAAAAAACTTACTTAACTTCCTGAGTCACATTTTTTTCACTTATAAAGTGGGAGTAGTAATATCTCATTGATTGTCAGTCATCAATTAAAAAAGTAATGAACATGCTTAATAAAGACTTAAAACTGGTAGCTGCTATTATTAATAAAAGGACATATACTGTATATAATTCAAGGGATAGATTTGGCTTTCTTCTTTTTACCTTTTAAATTTCTTTCTCTGATTCACAGCTGGTAGAATAATGCAACAGGGGCAGGGCAGGGGGTGGGGAGAAGGGAAAACATACCAGAAGTCAAGACCTGGTTCTGTTCTTGATTTTGTCATTAATTAATTTATTCACAAACTATATCGACTGACCAATGCTTGGCAAAAGTTAAATATGGCAGGGTCCCTTGCCTTTAAAAACTCACAGTAGTGGCTCAAGTCATTTGCATTTTCCTGTGTGGCCAGAGGTATGGTCTGAGAAAACTTAGAGTCTGAGGCATATGTTGGATTGATCAAGGGAAGCCATGCGGGGAAGGATCTAAACGCATTTAAAAAGTTAACCCTAACTCCATAGGTCCTGTGAAGCTATTAAGGATCTTTAAAAAAAAAAAATTTTATTGAAGTAGAGTTGATTTACAATGTTGTGTTAGTTTCAGGTGTACAGCAAAGTGATTCAGTTATACACACATAACTGAATATATGTATACATTCTTTTCCCTTATAGGTTATTACAAAATATTGAGTAGAGTGTCCTGTGCTATACAGTAGATCATTGTTGGTTATCTATTTGCCATTGAGCAAAGCTGGACGAGACCAGGACACTTAGAGAAAAACCACACTCAACATGGTGATCCTGGAGACAAAACTGACCCCACCCTTTTGCATTATATTAACAAGTAAAGAGAAGTGCTCTGAATTTAAAAGCAATAGAAGGGATCATCCCACCACACTGTTTCTTCCTCATCCTTAGTTGTCGATAGGACTAGAAATACCTGAATAAGGCCCTAAAATAGAAATTCTGACAATTGAGTTAGGCAAAAGACAAGTCTTTGGGGTTAAACTCAAACTCTTTCTCCTTCAGTAGCTCGGTGATGGGCAGGTAGGGTGCGGTCAGGCATTAGAAGAGAATTGCCTTGATGTTTATGGGATAATTTAATCACACCCCTACCCCTGCCTCACCCCCAAGCCATGAGGACCTGCAGTGATTCTATTTCACCATTTAATGTTAAAAGTGCTGCTCTGTGGTACTTCCCTGGTGGCGCAGTGGTTAAGAATCCGCCTGCCAATGCAGGGGACATGGGTTCAAGCTCTGGTCTGGAAAGATCCCACATGCTGCGGAGCAACTAAGCCATTGTGCCGCAACTGCTAAGCCTGAATGCCACAACTACTGAAGCCCACACGCCTAGAGCCCGTGCTCCACAACAAGAGAAGCCACCGCAATGAGAAGCCCGCGCACCGCAATGAAGAGTAGCCCGATTTCGCCCCAACTAGAGAAAAACCGCGTGCAGCAATGAAGACCCAAAGCAGCCAAAAAAAAAATAATAATAATAATAAATAAATAAATACATAAATAAATTTATTAAAAAAATGCTGCTCTGTGGAAGCTTATTTCTTAACACGTGAGATATTTTTTTCAAATGTTTACCTGACTTTGCAGTGTTTAGCGCATTTAGGTATTGAATTGTCAGATACGTGCATTTTATTGTAATGCTGTTTACACCAGTCCCCAAACTCTAGCAAAAAATATTCTCATTAACTGCTATTACCTTCATCCAACATGTGACCTCTCGGCAAAGCTCTTACTCCCTAGGCAAGCCCATCCTCGGCCCCGCACTTCAAGCAAGTGCATAAGCACCAGCTGTCAATGGTGCTTTCAATCCAGCTGTCAAGCCAGGTGTGGTAGGCGCTGTGCTGTGCTCTGATGTTAATGATGGATTAATTAAGCCGGTGTGTGTGTGTGCAGGCAGTGGAATCTGGAGAGCGGGCTGTGCGCTGCTTCTGGCTGGGGTTTCACGGCAGTCTTCAGTGTACTCCTTGGGGGTTTCCCCTCTACTTGCCAACAGGTCTGTACACTCCACTTCAAAAGCAAACAATCAGCTTATCTGAATTAAAAACAAAGAACCCCATGACTAATTCACCAAAGCTCATGATCTTGACAGAGAAAGCACAGCTCTTATTGACAAGTCATGAAAGGAGGTGGACAGAGGTGCTCTTTTTCTCCTCACTCTTGCGGAGTAGACTAATCTGTAAGTACATTGCTTATACATCATAAACCAGTGATATGGTATGATGTTCATAGCTCATAAGATTATAGGATTTTGCAATATTTATTTTTATTTTTAAAAAAATTTTTAAATTGAAGTTTAGTTGATTTACAATGTTGTGTTAATTCAGGTATACAGCAAAGTGATTCCATTATGTATATATATATTCTTTTTCAGAGTCTTTTCCCTTATAGGTTACTACAAAATATTGAGTATAGTTTCCTGTGCTATACAGTAGGTCCTTGTTGGTTATCTACTTTTTATAGTAGTGTATATATGTTAATCCCAAACTCCTCATTTATCCCTCATACCCCTTTCTCCTTTGGTAACCATAAGTTTGTTTTCTATGTCTGTGGGTCTATTTCTGTTTTGTATATATGTTCATTTGTATCATTTTTTTTAGATTCCATATATAAGTGATAGTGTATGATATTTGTCTTTGTCTAGTTTACTTCACTTAGTATGATAATCTCTAGGTCCATCCATGTTGCTGTAAGTGGCATTATTTCATTCTTTTTTATGGCTCAGTAATATTCCATTTTATATATATATATATATATATATATATATATATATATATATACCACATCTTCTTTATCCATTCATTTGTCGATGGACATTTAGTTTGCTTCCATGTCTTGGCTATTGTAAATGGTGCTGCAATGAGCATTGGGGTGCATGTATGTTTTTGAATTACGGTTTTCTCCAGATATATGCCCAGGAGTAGGATTATAGGATCATATGGTAGCTTTATTTTTAGCTTTTTAAGGAACCTCCATACTCTTCTCCATAGTGGCTGTACCAATATTTAAATATTTCCTATAAACAATTTTTTTTGGTATTTTTGCAGAATAACCTTGTTGACAATGTTGTTGCCCTTTGGAACTGTTCTGCCTCCATATTTTTTGCATCTTTATCATCAGTTAGGTTGCTTCTCTAATATGTGTCTTTATGCTACAGAGTTTTAAGCTACTGCCTCCATGTTGCTCATGGGCAGTGTCTTACCCATTAACACCTTGCTTAAGACTTGGGGACCTGTTGCCCAAGGCCTCAAAGGCTTTGATCCCAGATTATACTCCATTGTATCTTGGATGAAAATTGTAGGTCTTCATCTTTTTTAGATAGAATAACAGCAACGTTAACAATAGCAATAAGAATAACTACAATTAATTGAGCTCTTATTATGAAAAAAAAATCATAATATCTTTACTAATCCATTTCACAGAGCTTAAAGTTTAGAGAGAGTAAAAGACTTGCTCAGAGTTGTATAGCTTATAGGGAAGAATGGAATACATTTGGAGAGAATGGATTTTGAAGAATCAATAGGGATTTTTTAGGGAGGAAAAGGTGAAGCCAGAAGGAAACAAGCCTAGGATGTGGGCAACCCAGAAGCACAATGCCTAACACGGGCATGACTTAACAGGCACAATGCCTGTTAGGAAACCGTAGAACTCGGTACCACTGCAGCACACGTATCTTGAGTAGAGAGGCAGCAAGAGGGTGGATTGATAAATGCCATGATAAAAAGTTTGAACTTGACTTTATTCTTCTCTCAAAGAGGAACTGGTGAAAAGAGGAAATCAGTTTAGTTTTCAGAAGATAACGGCAATAAAGAGGATGCATTGGGGTGAGAGTATCTGATAAGGGAATACAATTAAGGAGTTGTATCATTGATGAATATGCCTTATGGGGTGCAGAAAGCAAAGCTCAATGGTGGGTAACGTATACTCATTGTACTACAGTCTGCTCTAGGAAGCTGCTCGACTAGAAAAATGTCAGACAACTGAACACACAAGGACTTGCCTCTAAGTAATAATAATAGCTAGCATCTTAGTGACTACTGCATGCCAGGCACTAAGTTCTTTACAGGTATTAACTCAATCCTCACAACAAGCCTATGGAGTACACACAATGAAGTGGAGGAACCAGGTGACGAATCCATGGAAGGCAGTTTCCAGATTTGCTATCTTGACAACAGAATAAGACGGTATTTTAGATAGATTTTTTTTTTTTTTTTTTTTTTTTTTTTTGCGGTACGCGGGCCTCTCCCTGTTGTGGCCTCTCCCGTTGCGGAGCACAGACTCCGGACGCGCAGGCTCAGTGGCCATGGCTCACGGACCCAGCCGCTCTGCGGCATCTACTGTGGTTTACCACCCAGGAACATTTACAATGCAAATTTAGATTTCATATCTATCATTGTCAATAACAAGGTGTCCTATTTTGTTGGGGGAACTCTCTGAAGAGATGTCGGAGAATTCTAGAGACTGCACTTTTTTGCAGAATTTTGATATTTGAGGGATGACAATTAGATCATATTACATCTGGATATCAGGGAAATATTTTATACACTACCTTACAAGTTCTCACCAGAAAAATTAATTCTGAATGGCTTGAATGTGCACTACTGTCAAATGGATTTAAAACAGAGCGAAAGGACCCTAAGCAAAGGGTAATGATAGCAATAATAATGATAAATGGCGGTGCATTATGTTAGGAACAGGGTGCACAGTTGGCTGCTTTTATTTAAGATGTCTTGGTAATGTGAAGGCTGCAAAAAACATTAATAAATGAGTATGTAGTGTCGTAATCTGAAATCTTTTTGCAGAGATCTTGGTGCTTCTCAATGTGATTATTTGTTGCTATTATTATTTAATTAAAGATAACAAAATCACATTGATTAACCTGCATGATATCTTAAGGATCACAAATATCTCAAGAACTAGTCTGATTGTTTGTTTATTGTTATGGGAGCCAAGACCATGCAACTACCAAAGTGAACACATTCTGAGTTTTCAAGGTGAAGAAAAAAGAAAAATCTAAATGAACTTTCGTTTCAGCCAATGATATTAATTTTTTTGCTACATCATTACTACTGGAATGCCCCAAATAGAGTCACAACCTATGTTAACCAGCTTGTGCATATGAAATAGTAATAGCAGACCCATGAAAGTGAATTTAAAAACAAAAAAATATTCATTTTTAAAACAGAAGATTGACTGTAAAATAATTTTAGTGTGTATATGCAAATTGTCTTAGCCGTGACTTCATAATTTGTAATGGTATTCAGCTTGACAATGTTTACACTTGTTAATGACTTCCTTTATGAGTGATAATTGATCTACTTCATTATCATATTAAATCCCTGATCATATACCATTAGGGTTGATGTAATAAATGATCTGTGTGATTTTTCATGTAATGAGCTAATTAGACTAATTAAAATCAATATGTGTGCCAATATTATACTTTGAATCCAAATGCTCCTTCTTACTCTGCTGGCTTAAAATCAGCAACTCAGTAAAAAGGATCTAATGCTGATTTATGAGCACTTGAGGAACATGAGGCAGAATAAATTGCTTGTAGTAGTAGAGACAGCATTAGTGAAGTATAAGATACTAAGTGCATTGTAAGGTCAACAATAAGCGTGTATTTACACATGTAGTTATATAGCACCTTAAACCTCCTCTTAATATATCAGAACATCCCAGAAAAATTATTTGGTTTAAATGCCAGGGCAATTCTTCTGCACTTGTTCAGAAATAACATTGCAAAAATACAAGCATTTCAATTAGGTAATCAGTCTACAATATGATGAAACTATGCATATTCAGTTTTTTTTTTTTTTTTTTTTTTTTTTGCGTACGCGGGCCTCTCTCTGTTGTGGCCTCTCCCGTTGCGGAGCACAGACTCCGGACGCGCAGGCTCAGCGGCCATGGCCCACGGGCCCAGCCGCT
>NC_041228.1:59864976-59867911 GCF_002837175.3 Physeter macrocephalus | reverse complement strand
CTCACGGACCCAGCCGCTCCGCGGCATGTGGGATCCTCCCGGACCGGGGCACGAACCCGTGTCCCCTGCATCGGCAGGCGGACTCTCAACCACTGCACCACCAGGGAAGCCCATATTCGGTTTTATAAATGTTTTTCAACTCGATTTATGTTCTGTTACAGTGAAGGAAACATATTCTAAAGCTGAGGTTAAAATAAAAATCAGTGTGTAACTCTACAACTTTAAATTGTCCATTATTCATTCAGAAATCTATGGAAATTATAAATGATAATTTTAGAGAACCTATAGATAAATTCTTCAAAACTAAGTTCCTGTGTCATACTCTGAGGAAGACCTCCCTGACTCTTAAGACTATAGCATATCCCTCACTTAAATGTTCACCCAAATGCTGCTTCTTTTTTCGTTATTTATCAAAATTTCAATTGTATGATTGACTGGTTAGCAAAGATAGAATTTCTGGACTGTAACTTCCTCAAGGACAGGGATCACATCTCTGATTCTTCCTTAGATAGGTCTAACACAGTGCCTTGCTCCCAGAAAGCAAAATCTGTTTCTTTAGTTTTCTTTTAAATACATGTCAGTTTCTTTGTTATTTCTAAAGTTTAAGTAAATTTTAGATTATTTTAATGGAAGCTAAATATTGTACCTCAATAGTCAATAGATAGCTCCAAAACAAACAAATGCAAAAAAACCCCCAATTAAAATCAGATAGCGTATATCACAGAGAGCTATATTCAATATCGTGTAATAAACCATAAGGAAAATAATCTGAAAAAGAATATATCTATACATATATATATCTATATATGCATATACATATATATATATAATTGAATCACTTTGCTGTACACCAGAAACGAACACAACATTTTTTTTTTTTTTTTTTTTTTTTTTGTGGTATGCGGGCCTCCCCCTGCTGTGGTCTCTCCCTTTGCGGAGCACAGGTTCCGGACGCGCAGGCTCAGCGGCCATGGCTCACGGGCCCAGCCGCTCCGCGGCATGTGGGATCCTCCCGGACCGGGGCGCGAACCCGGTACCCCTGCATCGGCAGGCGGACGCGCAACCACTGCGCCACCAGGGAAGCCCCCGAACACAACATTTTAAATCAACTGTATTTCAACAAAACAAAAAAACGACCAACAAAAATTTCCCTTCTGAATCAAAGAAAAAAAAAATTGGATAGCCTTACTTTCTGCACAAATTGGCACACGTCTTCCATGTATTTCCCTTGAGAGCCAGTGAGAGTTGTAGACAGAAAAGGAAGCTGAATTGGAATGTGGAACTTTGGGCTTATTCATTAGATGCCAAATTAACGTTTATTCTTTTTTTTTTTTTCTCTGACTTGGCATAAGGGCTTACAGCTATTGCCAACAAATGCAACCAGTATGCATTATCTTTGTATACTTCTTAAAGACTTTCCTGTCAGGTTTGGTTTACCTATATCTTATGATGATCCAAGTATAGGTAGGCATTGAATATGAAAGTTTGACTTTGGGAATAATCTTTACTAATTGACTGTGAGGCAAAATGAAAGAGACGCTCAAGACATTTTCTCCAGCCCATTCAGAACCTGTTTCTCTTATTTGTCGTTTCTTCGCATTCCTCATGGGCTTCTGCTCATCATTTGTGCATTCATTCATACAAAAATAAACACTTGAGAGTTTATGCAAGACACTATCCTTGCTTCTCTGGTAAAGAGTGTAGGGTTCCTGGTGCAAAACTATTTCTCATCCACGAAGAAAGCTAAGACGTGTACATAAAATATTCTTTTTTTTTTTTTGAATTTTTGAATTTTATTTATTTTTTTATACAGCGGGTTCTTATTAGTTATCTATTTTATACATATTGGGGTATATATATATATATGTCAATCCCAATCTCCCGACAAAAACAATTCTAATCTAAAATGATATGTGATAAATCTTTGAGAGTCTCAAATTGCAAGTAAAATTTGAAGAGAGGCCAATGACTTCTAGCAGGGTAATTTAGGAAGATTTTGTAAGGGAGGTGGCATTCAAACTCAACGTTGATGGCTAGAAAGAATTTTGTCAGGTTGGCATGGGAAGTGACCACACTGGAGAGGATGAAAAGCATAATCAATCTGCCTATTCTAAAATATGGTGAACTATTAAATCCACACTAACTAGATGGTTGGGGGCAGAGGTCTAAATTAGCACAAATATGCATTATAGATGATTCCTTTGTATAGCTTTCAAATACTGGGAATCATTGTGAATTTTATAAAGTGATATCTAATAGAGTTTCTAAGTAGTTTTTTAAAAAAAGAAGTATGTGTGTAAGTAATATTACTGGTTGTTGAGAACTTCTAACATATAATGAGAATCTTTATGGAACACTGATTTCAAGCCATAGATTCTAATAATATTTTATCACATAAGAAAAGTGCCGTTCACTAGATTTCCTTGGTGGTGGAGGGTAGGGATAAATGGTATCAACAGATACATTAAAAGGAAGCTTGTAAGAAATGCTCTTAAATCTTAGACAAAATCCCAATAACTAACATAGACAAGTGTGGACTTCCTCTCATTGAAACTAGAATCAATCCATTCTCTGGTTCATCTCCTTATTTCTTGAAACAGAGTCTAAAGGATCCTCACTCCTAGTTCAATACAGGATGAGAAAACTTGCGTAGGTAGTTCTTTTCAATGTTGTATGTGGAATTAGCTCAGAACACTGGCAGCTCCAGGTAACACTCAAAAATATTATTATTATTATGGTGGTTATCCTTACATGAAGCCTCAGGAGAAAATTTTGAGTCCTCAATTGTGACATTGTTGGGCATTGTGATTTTTAAGCAAATAGTTTCAACTTCCAAAGTCTGTAAATCATGTTTAAACTGTTTTTTTTTTTTTTTTTTTTTTTTTGTGGTACGCGGGCCTCTCACTGTTGTGGCCTCTCCCGTTGCGGAGCACAG
>NC_041228.1:59836384-59864878 GCF_002837175.3 Physeter macrocephalus | reverse complement strand
GCGCAGGCTCAGCGGCCATGGCTCACGGGCCCAGCCGCTCCGCGGCACGTGGGATCTTCCCGGACTGGGGCACGAACCCGTGTCCCCTGTATCAGCAGGCGGATTCTCAACCACTGCGCCACCGGGGAAGCCCTAAACTGGGGTTTTGAGCTAAACAATCAACTTTAAAAATGTATTCCCAGTTATGTTTTTCTATGATTCCACTACCAATAAAAGTATTTTAACCTTCATGGAGATATTCAAATTTTTAAAAAAGCATACTTTTTTAAGAGAATAATCCTCTAACAGAAGTAAAACAATGTGACAAAACGAAATAATGTATTTATGAAATAAAGTATAAATGAAATTTAGGTATATTGGGGGAATAATGTTTTAGACAGTGAGGCGGCCACATAGATGAGAGCTGCCTGGGATCATTCTTCTTAGAGTCAGAACTAATGTTCTTACAGCAGTCTTGTTTTGTTTTTTTAATAAATTTATTTATTTTATTTATTTATTTTTGGCTGCGTTGGGTCTTCGTTGCTGCATGCGGGCTTTCTCTAGTTGTGGCGAGCAGGGGCTACTCTTCGTTGCGGTGCGCGGGCTTCTCATTGCGGTGGCTTCTTTTGTTGTGGAGCACGGGCTCTAGGCACGCAGACTTCAGTAGTTGTGGCTCGCGGGCTCACTAGTTGAGGCGTACAGGCTTAGTTGCTCCGCGGCATTTGGAATCTTCCCGGACATGGCTCAAGCCCATGTCCCCTGCATTGGCAGGTGATTCTTAACCACTGCGCCTCCAGGGAAGCCCCATTCTTGTTTTTTTTTATGCTAGTAAATAACTCCCACCAGTTCCCTAAATTTCTTCTCTCCGTATCCTTGTGTGTCTACATCTGTTTCTCTCTCTCTCTTTTCTTATATCTGTCTCTCTCTCAACCGATGACTTCTAGGTTGGAGAGGAAAGATTTGTGTAAGCAAGATGTTTTACTTTACCTGACAATTCTTATTTTTCTAAACAGGCATATCTTTCTATCTAAATGTATTTATCCTGATAGAGAATTTGTCATTTATTTGCACTATTAAGTCTTCAAGAAATAAAAGCTTGTTTCTGTTTAAATATTTAATGCCTGCACTGTGATCTTTTCACAACTGTTCACTAAATATCCCCGGTTAATTTTTCCAGGCTGCCTAGAGGTCTTTGACTTTTTATCACGGTTGTTGAGTAAAATAGATGACTGGGTGTTTTGCTTCTCTCAGCAATAATATTGTTACACTGCACTGGTGGACTTTCCCTGTCACGTGGCTGGCCAGTGGTAGGCTACCTGTAGATGATGTTAAGTTGGAAAGAGCATTGGACTTGGGTTGTGACCTTGGGTTGGTCTTAGCTTTGCTACTTATTAGTTGTGTGATCCAGAGCAACTCATTGAAAAGTGAAGATGACAGCACCTATTGCACTGTAGCACCGTAGGGATTACATAAAATGCTACATGTGAAAGCAATTAATAAACTCCAGAACACTAAAAATTTAAGAGTTTATTATTAATTCTTATAAATAATACATTTCATTTGCATATTTAAATCTTGGAAAAAATACAAATTTTATATTGGTAGGATATGGAAGGTGAAAGTTGAAAATTACAATCTGTGTACCAATGAATGTAGATAATAAGAAGAAACCCTCATCTGTAAAAGAGAGTTGAATAATAGAAAAGGAACCAAAATAGGAATTCCAGAAGAAAAATATTTTATCTTATTTCTGATTGAGGTTGAATGATATGACTTGAATTTGCTATGTGTTTGTGAATTATAAATATGTTCAACACCGTATTATCTAATGATATGTATGTCCAAAGTAAACTTTTGTAACTTATTTTAAATCAGTGACACAAAACAGAGAATTACCACATTGTAATTACACATTTTCTTCTAGAGAGTTAAATATATATAGGTAGAGTATGATTAACTTTATTCAACGGTCCAATAAAGATAGTAAAATTAAACAATTTTATATATACAGTACCTGCATATACTTTTATTTTGAATGGGCAAATGTTATTTTCACTTTTTGTCCAACAAAAATATTCAAAGTGATTTTGGATCAACCCATAATTTCAATTTAATATATATCTCATTTTTCAGTACTGGAACTTCTGTGGAAGTTAAAGAACACTTTAGTTATTATAGACTGTGTATTTTTCATTTATTTTTCTTTTTTTGTTTTTTATATTCTACGTAGGAGGGAAGTCATACGCTATTTGTCTTTCTCCATCTAACTTATTTCACTTAGCATAATACCCTCAAGGTCTATCCATGTTGTTGCAAATGGCAGGATTTTATATACTGTGCATCTTTAGTATGTCATTCTAAAACTCAAAATGTAGCTGAAACTGAGACATTTTCCAGTTGAACACCTCTACTGAATTTATTAGCATCTTAATTTTAACATGCTACTTTCAGAGAGACATTTTATAAAAAGAAGAGTTCAAGCCACAAATATTTTATAGTTTTGTTTAATGTATGGTTGTGCATTTTAGGAGCAGATTTATTTCTGATGAGTTTTTGTATTTATTCTAATTCATAAATATCTTTTTTGTCCTCTTTTGTGTCCTAAGTGATATTTTGTGAATTTCTCAAATAGGCTGATTTTCAAATACAGTATATCAATGGATACATTGCTCTCAAGAGCTTTTCTTGATGGCCCCCATGTAGGAGTTCACCACTACATTCTTGTGCCCACATTATATTCCATCCCATCTCTATTCTAACAATTATGAACAATTTCTACACCTGTAGACATGATTATCCATATTAGATTCTGAGTTTTCTTGAGGGCAGGGCTGTATCTCATTGGTAGCTGCTCAAATAATGTTTTTGGAATAAAATAATGAAGTAGGAAATGATAAGTAAAAGACTTCATTTATAATGCTGTTAGAAAAACATTACCAGCTGAAGAAAGAATTCTAGATTTCCCAAAACCTGTATCTGGTGAATATCAAATTCTTCATGTGTGCTAGCGACAAGTCTTTTCATGTATTGACTTTAATGCATCTATATAACATGCTACAGGACTATTATAAGAATCTAGCTGAAAAAGTATTTCATAAAATATAAAATGCTATAACAATGTAGTGCTTAGTAGAAGAAATTAGTAGAAGTAATAACAGTGATAGTTTTCACTGTCATTATTAATGGTTTGTTCTAGTGAGACATTCAGTGCTCAGATCAGCCAGACTTCTTATCACCACGCGTAAAATCTTATTTATTCTCAACTTTACACCTGGAATACCTACTCACCCCTTGCTTATACTCATCTCTTCAGTTTTACCAAGCTTGCTTCAAATCCCTTCATGGAATTCTTTAGAATTGACTTCACAGGATATTATGGTCACGCTTTGTCACTATTGTATTTGACCCATTGAATCTACATGCCTGTCTTCTGATAACAGCAACCTAAAAATTTGTCGCAGTGCTGTTGGAATCATTAATTAAGTTGCATTGCACATACCTGGCTTGGGCATGTAGACCAAATAAGCCGATTGAACTTTAACTTCTTAGAAGAAAAAAATGAAAAAAAAATGACTTGAGTGGATTTATCTTAGGATCTTAGATTGTCCGTTATTCCTGCCACCTAGTTTCTCAAGCTGTCTCTATTTTCCAAGTCAGTTCTTCAGCTTTTTAAAAAGTCTTTTTAATGTACTGTGAACCAGTTCATACCTTTCTGATAAATCTCCACTTGGTATAAGTTAATTTTGATTACGTGTGAGAGAAAAACTCTGATGCTTTCTCCATATAGCTGTTAGTAGTATGATTATTTTTGCCTAATTAAAGGAATGGTTGGCATGTGTGCGATTTTTAACTCCTTTGGAATACTCAGAAGGCTTTTACATTGTGTTTTCTATGTGTGTGTACTTATGTAATACTGAATGAATAATTTATCAGTAAATGATGTCTGATTGAAGTATAAATAGCAGAAACATGAACTTTAAATTTTACGACATATTTCCTCTGGCATTTAAGTTATAATGTCCACCTGCATTCATGCTGTTAAAGTGAATGACTCAAAATAGCACAATTGAAGGGACATTACTTTCACACTTCCACACTTTCCATATTTAGTAATAACCAGAGACAAAATTGTTGTTTTCTAAAGTCAAAAATAAATATTAGGGGCTTATGATCCAGTCCTCTTGGTTTAGAAAGAACTTCAATTTCCAACTAATTCATAGTAAGATCACTATTTTTTTTTTTAAGCCACAAAATTAACACAATATTCAGGCAGAATTCTGAAGCTGTTTTCCAACCAAAATGATATCCAGTTGTGATTTTTATTGTCCAGTTAGAATTTATTTTGGTTTTTGATATTTTTCATGGATAATGCTTTGTTGTCTCTACTTGGTGACAACCTATATGTGTATGAGGATAAAGGGAAACATAAATTATCATCTCATAATTATGTTATAGATTATGAGCAACGAAAGATACCAGGGAAAAGTAATATTTTTCATCCCTAGGCATGAATTCTGAAAACAAAGTGAAATTTGGCTGAATATTAGATAGGCAATATTTTGTGGCCATTTCAATGATCTGATTTGGGAATGTTAAAAGATTTTTCTTTCTCTTTGAAAACATACATGAAAACATGCTGCTCAGCTTATGGAGAACTTCATGAAAATTTCAGAGATTTTGTTTGTTGCCTGTGCCTGTTTTATACTTGTATTGAATTATAGCCATATTGTGTTTATTTCTGTTATGATTATTAGTATCATTATTTTAAATTTGTGTCTTGCTGCTTGCAGACTTCCTCTTGATTGGTACAGTATGACAACAGGTAATAGATACAATAGCAGTAAAACAGTCATCATCACTGCTGGGATGAGAAACCCCTCCTCTTTGCCTTTTTTTTTAACCTTCCTCAGCTGGAAAGTTTTGACATCTGCTGGTTTGGGACATGGCTGAGCAGCTGTCAGCAGTGGGGTAGCTGCTTTCAGCAGCAGTTGGCGGGATGGCAGGGTGCCAGCTTGTACCATCTGTGCGCCTGACATTTCATTCTAATTAACAGTAGGGTTAATTGTTCTGGCAGGCTCAAATGTAGTGTCTAACATTACCCAAGGGAAACATGTACAAGTGCAGGAGTGGCAGGGAGCTGGGGACAGCATCGCTAACAAACCCATCGAGGCAGAGTGGTTAACAACTACTGATGATTTTACTAGCTGGCCACATGCAATAAGGCGGAGGTATTTTTTATTCTGATGAATTATGCCAAGCCTGTAATGATGTAGAAGGAATCAAGCTTAGAAAGGCTGAGACTGCTGCCTTAGGGCAATTGTGAGGGAACAATTTGCATGTTATTACTGCATATTCATACCTAATTGTGTTAGGCTTTGCTAATAGAGCAGAATGACAGTATGAAAAATCGAGCAACTGCTTTAGAGGCAACAAAGCCCATGTTTTTTTCTTCCTACACTATGAGTGCTGAATGATCATTTAGACATTTAGTTGCTCAATATGACAAGCCTACCATTTGTTAGCTTGACATAGTATAATTTATAAAGCAGTATTCTAATTTTACTTTTAGTTTATTCTTCTCATTTTATACAATATTCATGATAGCAATTTGAACGGGGATATTCATAGCTATTGTGAGTAGTTGTGATTCAAATAAAACTATATTTTGTATGAAGCATTACCATTGTTTTATGATGTTTTAATTTTAATGTTTAAATAGCTTTTTCATATGTTAATACAACATAAACCAAGAGTTGATGAGAAATCCTTATTATAGCCATGCTTATTCACATTGCTATAGTTAATGTCTCAACATTTCCATTATATAAAGACCTATTTTTAGTGTGGCTTGGACAAAGAAATTGTCAGGTGGTACAAAGCCAAAAGTCTGCTGTTTTAGAAAAGTGACTGGGTACAGATTCACTGAACTTAGTATCTGATTCTAAGTAGATAATATTCTTAAGAAATCTCAAGCACAGTAGTACATTTTTCACGTAAGCCCACAATGCTTTCTGAAATCTTTTTATGGAATCTCAGAGAAGACAAAGAATTGGAAAATGCAGCTTTAGAAATCTACATTTAAAAACTGGTAAGATCTACCTTCATTCTAATTTTACTTCTTTTAGATTTGTAAGGCCATACTTGTATCCTCAAGTAGTCCCAACCTGATACTTGAACATCCATTCATTTCAAATTATGAGCCACTTCACATATTGTATTGCTTGCTCTAAGAGTGCAAAAACTTTGTAGATTATGTTAATGAATTAAGAAAGGAGTTTTAGTAGCTTTCCTGGTTAAATCATAGCACAATGAAAGTTTTTAATGTATTTTTTGTAATTTCTACTTTTTCAGTGTCTAACATGTTTAGTTCATAATTTATGTTAAACTCCTCTTATAGGGAATGTTCAAAATAAGTTAAAACTTTGCCCCATGTTAGCTTGCTTTGTTTTCTTTTTTTTTTTTTTTTTTTGCCTAAAATGCAACTATTTTCCAAAATAAATGTGGTTGGTTAAATAATATATAGTGTAAAATCTTTCCTAACTTGTACTTAAATTCCAAACCATGGAATTATATAAATACTACATATTTGCAGCTTAATTATGTAGTAAAATATTAGAGAACTGTAATTCAAACAGTGTATGATATGGCTCAGTTAATTTATGAGACCCTAAATTTTGGCTATTGGTTGGTAATTCATGGCTTCAGACATAGAAATTTAGTCCCCCACATAAGATGTGTTCCATATTTGTACATTTCTGAATTAGAGGGTAAATAGAGACTTTTGTTAAGTATATGAGTCACCTCTCAGCCAAGAATATACTTTGTTACCCTCAGTGTGTTTTTGTCAAAGTTTTATATGTTTTTTTAAAGGGTCAAGGTTAATACATTATTTTGGAAGCTTATTTTAATATATCATTCAAATTTAAGCAATTATAGAACATTTTAGTTGAAATATAAGCCTAATAAGATTTCATAGAATTTAAATTTAATGGTACTCTCAAAGACATCAAGTTTCATCATGCTGTTTTTTTTTTCTTTTTTTCGAATCCTAACTTCTGAAAGGTAAAAAGTAGAACATTACCAAACAAAAATACCAAAAGAAATGAAAATCCAGAGGTCTGAGTTTGATCTGTATTATCCAGGGGTTCTATGCTATAGGAGAGTATGTTTCATACATTAATAAACTCTAAACATAACCTATATAGCTAACTTTTGCAAGGTATTATTTGTGAGGCAAAACCTTTGTTTTGTGTAACCTCTGTTTTATAACTGAATCTTCCAAGTGAAAATGCATGGGGCCATTTAATTGCAGAAAGAAAATTACTACCCTAAAACTAATAAATGTGCCTCTTTTTGAACCACAATCTTTATCTGGTCCCTAAAGTTTACTTTATGGCCACAGTTATCATTATTATCAATGTCCAGAAGCTTTTTGTACCCATTTTTTCCCATTTTCTTCTGGTGGCTACTCTATAACCAAAGGTTCAATGAATGCTGTCCCCATCTCTCTAGGAAATAGCAATGAAATAAAAACAACATTTACTGAACGGTTAACTGTGTGCCAGGAATGATTCCCAAATTTTGTATGTCTTACCTCATTGAACCCTTACGACAACTCAATAAAGTAGGGACATTCACTTTCCGCATTTTTCAGGGGAGAAAACTGAGGCTTCGAGAGTAGTAGGGACTTGCCTATGATCATACAGCTAGTTGGTGAGGGGACAGAAATACATACGGAGCAAGTTTTCTTAATCTCTGTGGGAGGTGCACTATCCAAACAGACAAGTAAGACATAGAAAGAGGAAAATATAAATGCATGAGAAAACACTTTAAGAAATAAATGTATATAGTTTACTTAAAATGTTAAAAGCCTGTCTTATTTATTGTCGAGAGAGTGGAAGCTTAGGAATCATTTGTTCAGAAACTGAGCTAGAGGATTATAAACCGAAGCTTTATACTTTATAGCATGCCAAGATTTAGGAATGTGCTAAAGAGATTACTGGGTGTCCTTTCAGTGGAGAATTAGGCACTGTCTAATTGTACATATGGGGACTATTTTATTGTAAAAGGGTGTGCACATTTGATGAATTTTCTATCGACTAAGCTGTTTTACAACTCAGTAGCGGTAGAGGTTAACCTGTAGAAAACTAACAGCAGTGCAAAGGATTTTCTTCCAGAGTAATGCAAAAAATTTTGTCTGGTAGAGGAACAATTGGTTTTAAGCCCCTAAAAAGATAACCCCCAATATTACATTTTGTTGTCAAACACTGGAAACATCACATTTAAAAATTCTCATTTTAACAAGTTCTGCATCTATTCACAAATTCATTCGGTATTCTTGACTGCCTATATACACATCTGTTTTTCAAATGCCTTTGTGAGCTAGTCTTAGATATCTCACTGAAGTCTTCATTAATTAATAGGTAGACTAAAATCTTTGGCACATGTTCATTTATTATTTGCATGGGAGTTACGCTGATAACTTTTTGAAAATTATACTTTGGTTAACATTTGGAGGTTAAAAGACAGAAAGCAAAATGACTAAATTTTACTGAGTACCTGTTATGAGTCCAGGATTGGCTAAACCCTTTTCATGTATTAGCTGTTTCAATCCTCACCATAACTCTACTTGGTAATTATTGATTTACCCATTTTACAAATGATGAGATGAAGTTGCGAATGATTAAATAATAGCCTCAAAGTCCTGTGCTCGATCTAGTAAGTGAGGGAACAAGGGTCTGAGTCTAAGTCTGTCTGACTACGCAAACTTTATTCCTTCTCTAGGATCAGGATGCTATGTAAAAGATAAACAAAAGATTAAATCAATGATTAGCATATGATTATTATCTAACCCAGGGTATAAATGCTGTTTTACAGTGAAAAGTAAATAACTAACAGGATGTCTGATATGTTCATTGGCAAAAGCCATTGATAATGAAGACACTATTCTTGTATAGAAAACATAGGAAAGCAGCTTGGATTTTCTGGAAACCAAACTCCATTCTGTTATCATTGTCATGATTGTTCTTTCATTTCCATAATGAGTATCCTCTTTTGTCTTCAACAATTTTTCAGCTGTGTTTATCTAGGATTAACTCCTGTAAATTCTATCTAAAAAAAAATAGGAAAGCCTCTTTTAGGCAAAAGTAACCTGAATTTTTTTTTAATCAAATTTTATTAGAAAATAAATCATGGTACATGTGTAGCATAGTAGAAAGAGTGTGAGTTGTACTCGGATAGATATGCATTGGAATTCCAATTCTAATACGTAACAGCCTGTGTGAAAGTGGACATGTTATTTAAAACTTTGAGGTAAACTGGGTAAAAAGCACCCACACATATGCAGAGGGCATTCAATAAATGTCAATTACATGTGTCAGTTTAAAGTGACATCTGGCCTTCAGAAAACGCATCATTGTATGATTATTTCCTTTCTCTTCTTGTAAAATTTCACGAGTTTAGCAAAAATTTCTTTGAACAAACAGATGTATAATTACACTTATTGGTGTATTAGTAAAATATTTTTGTTTTCTTTCAGAAACTACACTTAACTTAAACTTCTAGTTTCTGTATTTGGATAGTGAAGCCTATGTAATTCTAAAAGGAGACATTTATATTTGTTTAAAGTTATAAATTATATATCTCTTAATTCTTGAATATTTTCTAAATTTCAGCAAATTTTTTTTCTGCCAGGCTAATTTAACAGATAGTATCTAATACTAACTGAATATGTTTCCTATCGTAAATATTTTAGTTCCAGGGAACAGAAAATGTTGTTGAGAATTTATGATCAGTTTTAGGCCTATACTATGTTTATAATGATCCTTTCCGTTGGTAATAGATATACAGAGAGGTGAGTCTTACGTGAGTGCATGCTTCATTTAGTTATTTTCATTTTTAAAGTAATTGCATACATTTTTATAGCTTACCTTTTTATGGCTTTCAAAGATTTTGACTATTTGATGACATTCTAAAATCCAGAAAATTCATGCTGTCAAACAATCCATTAATTCATATTTGGTCCATGGAAAGGCAAATTTAAGCATATGTGAGTTGTGACTATGGAGTGAAAGTAAGGGGAGAAATGCATTTCACAAGACTCACAACACACTAAAATGCAATCTTAAGTACTCTATGCTCTGCAAACAAGCAAAGACGATGTCCAAGTAAGTTCTGTCAGTACAAGTTAAATGTTTTTTCACAAGGATGTTTCTCACAAGGCCAAAAATAGGATTAAATTCAGTGACCCTATGTGTGAAGCTATTTGTCTGGCACATTAATATCTTTGGTTAACTTTTTCATGGTATAACATAAACAACAATTTCGTTGTTGTGACTTTCACTCTAAGGTAACCCCTACTTCTCCAGGCCTAATCGACCTGAAGGAACAGTGAAAGAGACAGACATGGTAGCAAAATTCATCATTTCTGAGCCCCAACAGGCTACACTATTGAGACTCCAGGCCTTCCAAATCTCTCTTGTTCCCCTGGCAGAATCCCAGGAGATTTGCAAAGCCTCATGGTGCTTGTGAAAATTACATTGATGCTGCTCTTTGCCTTGTAACCTCCTCACTCTAACCTGCCATCCTGATGTCCTTGTCACTTACACCATGGCGTCTGACTGCAGTGTTGACCTTGGGGTCGACCTTGCTGTCTCTGCCCAGTTACTCTGAATTCATAGTTCCTCCTGAAGTTAGCTCTTCTTCCCCTCCTCCTCCTCCTTTTCTCTTCTCTTTCCCCTCATCCTCTCCCTTTCTCTCTCCCTTTTCTTCCTCTTTCTCTTTTCCCGCCTCTATGTCCACCTTCTTTTCTTTCCTCCCCCTCACCGCATCCCTCCCATCTTCCTTCTTCCTCCTCCTCCTTCCCTCCCTCTCAACCTCCCCCTTTACCTTTCTAGTTCCCCTTTCCCCTTTCTTCTTCCTTCTCTTTCTCCTCCTCGATTGCATTCTTTTTGTGGAAAACTGGTCTTTCATGAGTGAAAGAGAAAGGATAATATCAAGAAGTCACATCAACTGTGAAAATACATATATTGAAAAGACCAAAGGCAATTTTGTATTTTTTGAGTGTAAATACAGTGACATAAATGCTTATAACATAGTTGCCTTCTGCAAGGCCCAGTGGACAAAATTAAGTTGCAATTGCTCACACAGCTTCCAGAACATTCTCATGAAAACTACTGAATAAGAAGGAAAATTTGCACTGATGAGTAACTTAGATCAGAACTTCCACAAGGGTTGGTTGCCAGCTGCTCAAGATTTTCAAGCTCAAAACTAGGAACAAGTGAGGTGGTGATGAGTTTGAAGCTGAAATTGCTGGTGGCATTCAAACATCTTCCTAGCACTGACCTTGTTAATGGTAGGACCAGCCTCAAGGTTCCACTGGTCTTTATGTAGAGATCTCTAGAGTTTCTGGTTGTCTGAAGGTCATTCTCTTTGTATTCCCTGGGAAGGACTCATGGAAACAATATCTCATAAACTCTTGCACTTCATAGCAAGATGTCTGAGGTTATGTTTAAAGATCTGCTTGGCTTGGTTATAAAATGTGTGGATTCTGTTTTATTTTCTTCAACATTTCAGATGTGTTACTCCATTGACTTCTAGCAGATTTTCTAACTTATAATGTTATCTTATTTTATAATTTCTACATTTCTTTTATTCTTTAAGCTGATTTTGAAATATAAATTATAGCTTTTATTTCATTTGTAGGCATGACTTACTAGCTGACTTTCATTTTTTATAGGGGTATTATAATTATTTTACAACTTACAAATGAAAATTTGGATTCTATACAATACTTTAGTTTAAATAAAATGAGTACATGAATGTACTTTCAGAAAGAAGTGTTCGGTCATGATTTCTTTCTTAACTCATGGCTCTAGAGCTTCCTTTTCACAAAGTGATGAAAATAATATGACTTTTTATTTTCTGTGAGTTTCTCATTGTTTTATTTTGCTTAAAGAGAGGTTGAGTATCTTCCTGTAGACCTTCCCCTTCTGTATTTCCTCACTATTCACTGAAATTTTTGGTATTTATTATTTTCTAGTTATGTTATATAGATGAGTAAAATGTGGCTTTAAGTGTTCTTCATATTTGTCTATAAGTGTTTTTGAACTGTGCAGAAAATCCACATATTTCTATGTAAATATTCTCCACCAAAATTTGTATTATCACTAAAAAAAGATGATTGCTCCTTTTGAACTTTTAAACTAAATTTATAACAGCATTCATAATAATTTTACATGTTTAAGCTATGGCGTAATGAACTTCTGACATCTGTAATGTTATTCCATGAATTCGTTGAAAAAAATCCAATCAATTTTGGAAGTAACCTATATTTTATTTGAAGCATTTAGTAATACACATACAAACAAGAACATTAAACTGTGAAGTTATTTTAATATTAGACCCAACATGTTAACAGGAATTGATTAACTTTTCAATTGAACGTAAGAAAACTTGTAGATGAGTGAACTTAATTTAAAATAAAATCATTTGATCTAAATGAAATGTCATGCTTCACAGGGAGGTATTAAAATGTACTTCTGTAGCTTCTTCATTAAATTGTAGTCTTCAGCATGGTCTTCTTAAAATAACTTCTAACTTGGAACAAGGTGCTGCTGGTTCTTTGGCAAATTTGTGTGTTTTGGTTTTCATGTAGTCATGATAGTCTTAGGGCCCTACAGTGAATAACATATATCCATAAACATTTTGTGGACGTTATATGTTCATCATCAACCTTTTGGGATACATAAATTCTATATTTAATATTTCCTTAAGCATAAGCATTCATATTTTTGAGCTCATTGTCATCAAAAGGGTTTATTTGCAAAAAAAGAAAAGTTATATACTTCCATTATACAGTAAATGACAGAATTATTTAAATAAATGCATTCCAACTAATAGCTAGAGAGTTTGAAGTACAACTACTCTGCTTGCCTTTATGTCTTACAAATACATACCATGATTTCCCACAGCACCCAAGGACCACATCAACTGGCAGCACTGCACATCTTTCAGGCCAAAGCACAGTTCACCATCCGGTGGTCTGACAGGGTGGTCTATCTTCTAGGGCAAAGCGTAGGATGTGGCAAAGTGGGCTGGTATATAAATGGCTTGTAAAAGCACCCAGCATCAAAAAATTCTCTCACCACTTCTGGAGGCTGGAAAGAGCCTTTTACTACTACTCTCAGAGCACAGGTATCAGTAAATACCCTGCATGTTTTCTTAGAATATGTATCATTAGTTACATTGTATCTGGGAAAAATTAGGCAAAGCTACTTTAATTCAATTCATTATACATGCATCTCACACAACACTGGACAGACCTGGCAGATTCTGGAAGGGCAGAAGATATCACATCCTTACTTAATTTAGTGTAACTATTGGGAATCATCGAAAAATGAAGCAAGCAAACGAACAAGGTAATTCCTAAGCCATACAAAACACCAGGACAACAGGTGTAAGCTGGGACATTCATTCCTAAACTAAATGGCATGTGTGGTCATCATATCACATATCCAGTTCCTCTATATGCGTGGCTCTGATTCTGGTCTTCCCATTCACTTCCAGAATATTGCCTGAACAGAAACTGCCACTGTGTCTGTTCCATTCAGGAGTCCAGCTACCCTGGGCTTCTGTCCTGATTCCTATTGGAACTCTGGTTTATAGAAGTGTCTATCTTGGTTTTGAGGCCTGATGACATTTTTTTTTTTTAATTTTATCAATCACTACTATGTATTTGGGGCATACGGCATATGTGAAAGTACATTTATTTGCCACCTTGAGTGGAAGTCTCAAAAAAGTTTTTTTCAGTGAAAAATACTTATTTTTTCCTATTCTGTAATGCCATATATAGAAAACATCTTTTTTCTATATTAATATAATTTCATCAAACAAAACTATTTAATAAATCCTCATCTTTAAATAACAAAGCCATCTGCAGAGGTTCTAACATAATTAAAAATGAAACAAAATTTAAAACAAATTATTGATTTAAAAGAATTATACTAAAATAGAAATAAATTTGAATTTGACCATTTCGATAATATATTGGTACAACTTTTTTTGGGGGGGGGGATAGCAATAATTCCAGTTGTAGCAAAGCTAATTTGTAAATTTTCTTACCAGCATATAACTGGAAATGTAATTTGTCTTCTTACTTCACACCAAACATTCATTTCTTCTATGATCATATTAAACATATTAAATATGAAAATATTATGTCAACTAATGAACAGAGTTATGTGAGCAAAGTAAAACTGGAAATCTAATTATTAACAAATTGTGTTTTACTCTCTGCTATACTTTTTTGAAGAATTTTATTGTGGAATACTTCAGAATAAAGTGATTATAAATTTGAATAGTTTATTTTACACAAAGAAGAACATATTAGTTTTTTAATAATGAGTTCCATATTCATGCCTTTCTTTTATTAATAATGGAAACATAAAATTTGCAAATAATCATTCAATTTGTGGATTTTTGAAAAATATTATATTCCTGATCTATCTTGGAGATATGAAAACAACTATAAATTTTGAAGGATTTGAATGTGTATCATTTGGTTGCAGTAAATCAGCTCAAGCTCTCATTTCATATAGTTAAATAGAGTAATTATTATGATTGAATAATGGAATTTGCATATAATATAAAGGCATTCTCGCTGAGCAGCTAGTGTGAGAAATGTCATGAATTGAGAATGCTCAGGTTAATAGAGGTTAATTTAGTTGAAAATAGTTTTCTGGGTATGACAAGCAACAGGAAGATAGGAAATGGGGATAGGAGACGAAGTATGGAAGACCTTGAATGTTAGACAAAGGGCTTTGACCTTTATTCTGTGGACCAATGGAAGGAAGAAAAGAAAGGCTTTTATTTAAGGGGACATCATGATCAGATCTGTGCTTCAATGAGACAAATATGCTGGAAAAGCAAGTTGAAAGATGATTTGGAAAGCCATTGTTCTAAAGAGGTAATGAGTGTGGTGTTTGTGAAAATAAAGAAGAGGGAATAGATAGAAAAATATAGTGGAGTTAAAATGAGAAAGTGAATGAGAGGCCTCATAAAGGGAATGTTTAAAAAAAAGAAGAAAAAATTGATTTTTGAGCCTGGGTGATAGAAAAGTGACGATGTTAACAAGAAAAATCAGCAGCAAATATAAATAAGTATAGTTAGAGAATGAAGATGATGCATTCAGTGTTGAACATGTTTAATTTGTGGTATTGACAGGACATACAGGTGACTGCTCTTAGGCTGTTGGAAATATGACTGCATATTTGTTTCTTCAAATGAACACTTGCAAAAGCAATCCAAAGCTTCCCTTGAAATCCAAAAGAAAATTACATTAGCATCACTGTTGGGAAAACTAATCAAAAAGTAATTTACAAAATATGCATTTTGCAATGTCCTTTGCATTCTTCTCTAAACTCTAATACAAAGGACTCACTGTATATTCAACAAATATATGGGAAGCGTGATGGTCTAGTTAGGATTTAGCATAGTAGCCTAGTTTTATTGCCAGGCTTGGGGACTATTTAAATCCAGGACCTATCATAATGCTTGGAATATGGGATATAGTCATGGATGAGAATGAAAGGATCAATGGATCAATGAGCACATTTCTGATTTTTTTGATACTTTGGAAGTTATTTGTGTTTCCTCTTTTGTTATAGTGTTGGAAGAGAATCTGATGGGAATACATGTTGAAAATTTGAAAAAAAGTTACATTGTTTAAATATAACTAGAATACCCTTGGTTGGGCAGATTGAAGCATGGAAGACATTTGTTGCTATCTGTACACTCATGAAGCTATAATCTTTAAAAATTTCCTTATAACTATTTGAAACATAGGGGAATGAATGGTATGTGTTATATATTGCTTAGTAAAATATGAAGCCACAATTACTATTATTAGAATTAGGTATTTCCTCAAAATAATTGTTGATGTCATTCATGTCCATCCATACAGGGTAATGGTTTAGTTGCCATGACAACTGGAAAAAAAAGTCAATATGTTGTTTAAGAGTATATGATTTAGATACATCTCTGCCTGATTGCAGGAGGATGTCAGAAGAGACTTTAGTCAATCCTTTGTATTCTTTGGGTCTCTAGTCCATCCTGCTTTCTGGTCACTGGAATCCATTTTTAATGCTTGACTATGTCATCATAAAGCTGATTGTAAATCTCATGATCTAAAAAGAAGTTGCAAGTCAAGAGAAGAAAATGGGAGTTATTTGTAAGACCTAATGCTATACCAAATACTTTCTAGTACAGTATTGTGAGAGTGTTATGGGTTGAACTGTGTCCCCCCTGCAAAAAATATATGTTGAAGTCCTAACCCCCAGTACCTCAGAATGTGATCTTATTTGGAAATAGGGTTGTGGCAGACATAATCAGTTAAAATGAGGATACACTGGCATAGCAAGAGCTCCTAATCCAACATGACTGCTGTCCTTATAAGTAGAAGGCCATGTGAAGGCAGAGACATAAGGAGGATGCCATGTGACAATGAAGGCAGAGTGTGGAGCTATGCAGCTGCCAGCAGTGGAATGCCAAAAATTGCTGCCAAACCACCAGAAGCTAGTAAGAGGTAGGGAAAGATTCACCTCCAGGTTTCAGAGAGAGCATGGCCTTGCTGACACCTTGATTTCAGACTTCTAGCCTCTAGAACAGTGAGACAATATGATTCTGTTGTTTTAAACCAACTGGTTTGTGTTGCTGTTACGGCAGTCATAGGAAACTAATACAAAGAGTTAAATACATTGTGGGGTATCTCACACTCTTGTTTTTAGTCCCGTAATTGTTGCCATTACATTTCCAAGGATGTGACAGCTGCACATGGGTGGCCACAAACCTGTACATTCAGAATTTCCTGTATTTTGGGAAACTATGACTCAAAAATACCAAGTTAGAATTCTGACAGTCTCTTGACGTTTATTTCCAGATATGTCTTGTCAGCTTCATCTTCTATTTGTTTTTAAAAGGTGCAACTACTGTTAAGAACTACATACCAAGTTATGATTTCTATGAATCATTTAATGCCATTGGAGATTAGGCCCAAGGAGATGGCCTATCATATTTACTTTTGGTTTAAGCAGCTTGGTGAGAGTTTTGGAAAGAAATGACTGGGTGGATTTTTCTGGAATAATGGGAACCCATCATGTTTTATGAAAAATGACATTTATTACTCTTCATACTCATTAGTTATTATGTAAAGCCTTTTGACATGAAAAACCTGATCATTAATTCTTCTCTTGCTTGTATTTTGAGATGTATTAATAAATTTTTATTTCTTTGAGGTATGCAACTTCAAGTAATTATATTTTAGGAACTTTTTTTTTTGGTAAGAGATTCCTGTTGACCATCACACTATCCACTGAATATTTCCCTTACATTTAATTTTCTAACAATATATAAATATAAACCTTAATTTCACGGACTTCTCACTGGAGATAGAAATAGTAAAGATTCATCAATAATCAACAAATAGTTAGTAAGTAATAAATATCATTCATCCTTTTAACATCTCTTAACAGCTGTTCCAACCAGTTTTATGTAAAAGATTTCTATTTCCCTGTGACTGCTTTCCTGTTCACTGCTAGCTTTAGAAGGAAAAGAAATGTGTCTATTTCAAGATTTTCTACAACTAAACTGGAAATTTCTTATACCCTTGTTCTACTAAAAACATGTTCTTGCCTACAGTTATTTCTAGCTAGATATTTCTATTCTAGATATTTAATGCTATTACAGAGATGATAAAGGCCTAGCTCCTTCAATTCCTCTATCTTTGTAGACGGAAGATTTTAAAGAATTTAGAGACACATAAAGTTGTAGAAACTATGGCATCACGTACTGTGAAGACAATTGAGCACTCTTCTGTAAGAGGAAACATGTTGGTTCCTTTCCATATTGTGTGTGTGTGTGTGTGTGTGTATGTGTGTGAGAATAACTGAGGTGTACAGCTTCTCACTCACACAAAAGTACTGAATGAAATATTCTTTGTTTTAGAAGGAAAAGTACCAATGGTTTTGATACATTTTGAAGGTCAGTAATGTTCCGCATAGAGCAATATGTGGAGAACAATAGCTCCTTAGAGAGTGGAAAACATGGTACTCTCATTATCCATAATCTCAGCTGGTCACCATAGTAACAGCATTTTATTTTCCAAGATGTAAGCCTTTATAGTTCTGTAGAATCCACTTCCTAGGCCTTCAGACGCATCAGCGGCATCTAGTGGCCGAGACCTCAGCTGAAATATTTGCGCTTTACCGCCTGCTGCGTTGTGTTGAAAACTGATGGCTTGCACATGTGCCTAACTATGCCTGTGTTTTTCACTCATCAAGATGGGTGACTATAATTTTTCAGAAAAATATTTGTGGGTTGCCTACAAAAAAGGGAAGCAAAAAGAAACTTATTTTACTAATACTCTCATTAGAATTTTGCAAGGGAATTAGGGAGTGTAGAGGCATGTGTGTTCTCTAAATATAGAGAGAAGTTGGAAAGGGGCAGTTTCCAGAGGATGAAATGATTGCTCAGAGAATACGTAGAACTACTTTCTGGAATCGCTTGGGGACAGATTTATTAAAGATTCAAGGAGATTACTGGTGAATTCTGGGAGGAATTAAATCTTGTTTACCCACTTTTATTTTCTGATCATGTATCTGTCCTTTACTGTGCAATTTTTAGAAATCTATGTAATAGTGGTTATTATATATTTTAGAGACTTACCAGAGTCTAACCTAATCTCAGAATAAATGGGGGAAATTCAGAAATTCTCTTTAGTCTCCAGGGGCATAGTGTGGGGTTTTGGAAAAGGCATGGACACTGGATTGAGACCCAAGTGTAATGCTGCTTCTACCACTTTCTGGATTCTTGAGCAAACGCTATAGCTGTGGTTCTCAATCTTGGCTGCGTTTTAGGAGAAAAAGTCAGTCAGTACCCAGACCCCATCTTGGATAAGTTGAAACATAACCTTTGGGAACAGAACTTGAGCATAACCTGAAAGAGAAATCTGAGGAACCAGGTCTCAGCTCCTGAGGAACTTTGTAACATCGTACAGTCACTCATCTGACTTGAACCTTCTTCCTGGTAGCATAGGCCACTGGCCCTCAGCACTACTTGGGGGTTTGTTAGAAATCAACACACATTTCAGTTGAAAAAGCAATGAAAACCCATAGAGACTCTAATTCAGGAAGTCTGAGACGAGCCTGGGAATATGTGTTTTTTCAAACTTAGGTGTTCCTAGAGTGCTTAGCTTTCTGTTGTAATGGATGCTCTTACCTGGAAGTTACCTGGAGGATTAAATAAAAACACTTAGGTGGGACTGTTACTCATCTATTCATGAAGTTAACCAACATTTCCTGAGTAACTAGGATGTTCCAAGTCCTGTAACAGAGATGCATGAGGAACCTGATGTGGGTGACACACAGGGCTGAAATCGGCTTGGAAATAGCTACGTGTCAGTTCATAAATGCTTTTCTAAAATTATTCATTTGCTTGTCTCATGCATGTCACAGAAATTTTAACATAAAAGAACTTCACACAGATGATTTTTAAATTCATAAAATGAGAGTTAAATATTTATGATGTACCCAAATCTTTATCCTAGTGAATCTTTTTCGAAGAATAAAATACCTTTCTGGCCTTTAAGAAATGTAAATTCTAGGTGGATACTTAAAGCATAGTAATCAAATAACCAAAGGATAATAGCAGAATAAAATTATATAGATGAACTAATTATCCCCTTTTTAAGGGATGATGACCATTTTTGAGGAAAGTGGCATTAAGTCAGGTTTTTTGCAAACAAACAGTCATATACACAATTATGTGCAGGAAATTTATCGGGCAGCTTTTCTTGGGAGCAACACATGTGAGAAAATGAAGAAAGAAAAGCAGGACTGAGTAGGGGGAGAGATTAAAATGAGGTGCATTTGTGCCAGATAACTCATCTCCCCACATAAGGAGCTCTGACGTTGGACCAGCCCTTCAGAGATATTCCCAGTTGAGGCCAAGAGGCTAGGTCTTCGTTCTCTGCATCAGCCAATACTGTATGTGAACTGCCTCCAAGAAAAGGGTGTAAACGTGGGTAAAGCAGCTCCCTTTGGCTGAGGGCAGCTCTCAAGTAAGTTCTCAACTCTGAGGCACCAGCAGCCAATGCTCAAGGCAGCTGAGGGAGTAAGGTCTTCAGTTCTACAGGGTGGAGTCCGAACAGTGAATCACATTTATTATAAAAGCACTGGTCTGTTTAAACATACCCAGTGGCTCCCTCAACCTAACTTTCAGGTCACCTCTTACACAGACCCATTCTATACATCAAGATTCATCCTTAGCGCTCTGACTAAAATCTCTTCCACGAGCTAAATTGGCAAGCTAAAGTCCTCCAGGAACGTGCCTCAGATCTCTTATGCTAAGCTTTTTTTTCTCCTCTGATCATTTGCCTGAACTCTCCTCGTTCATTTTTCCTCACTGTGCTTGGCCAACTCATTAGTTTACCCCTGACTTAAGTACCATTGTTCTTAAGAAAACATCTAAGATGGGCTTCTCAAAAATGAATGTGCTTATAAATCCCAAGATCTGGGCATCTGCTAAAATGCAGATTCTGGTGCAGTAGGTTTGGATTGGAGTCTAAGGGTCTGCATTTCTAACAAAGTGACCATGCTGGTGGTCAATGAAGAGATCCAACTTACCTGTGCTTTAGTAGCCCTTTTATCTACAGCATCTCTTATTGTGTGTGACTTATACTTTTGTAGAGTGCCATTATTTTGTATTAATAGAAATTAATTCATTAATTAAATCATATGTTCTTTTATAGTAATTGCATCTGATATTTTAATATATTTCTCACAGCACTTAACATAGTGCTGGTGTGTATTAGGGACACTGTATAAATGTGTTTGTTGCTTTTGTAAGAGAGGACTAACATGTAGTTAGTGATTTTTCAAGTTGAGCAAGTGAGTTTTCAGGGTTTTGCAGTATTATGACCCTGAATGAGAACCACTTCTAGCAGTGACCTTTTCTGAGTACCAGTAAAGCTTTCCTGGTTCTGTTCCTCCCTGACACAAAACAGCAAAAAGTTCTACATCCCTACTGAGGAATTTTGGAATATTTCTTTGGCTGTCTCGTTTAGCTGACCATATATCACATCAGATCAGGGAAAGATGCCATCTCTACAAATGCTCAAGGGCACAGAAAATAAAAATAATTGTAACTAAGACTCAGATGTTTTTAATTTCCCATATTATGAACCCAACTTCTCCATTTCTTCTAGCTTCCAAAAAACAGTGAGATAATGCATCCAATGATATGTTTCCATAGTCCTTCCCTGTTTTCTTTGAGATGCAAGCGCATTATTTCTGAAGAGCATCAATGGAAGAACAGTTTCAAATCTATTTCTAGGTAATACTTGACACTAACGTTTGATTGATAGCTATAACCAAGCGGCTGTTCTAATTATCTTACTCTGATTAATTCCGTCTCCCCATTTAAGTCCCTATTTACCATCTATGTACTCTTATTATTTTATTGCCTTACTCTTGGTAAAAATGCAGACTGGGAACTGTAGTTCTTTCCTTGACTTATTTTAAATAAATTAATCAGAATGGGTAATTGCATAATCTATAAATTGCACATGTTGGGGATAAACATGTTGAAACTTCTCATTAGATGATTGTAAGCGGTGAGTTTCTTGCTGAAGCTGTGTTCATTAATGATGCAGAGCATCAAAACTGACTGGCTTGGACCTTTGTCCAGGTGGATGTTTTGCTTTTGTGATCATTATAATTTTGAATGTATTGGTACAAAGCTGTTGGTATGCAAACTATGAAGGAATTCTAAAGATGTTTTTCAGTGTGCTTCAAGTTCTCCGGGAAGCCAGGACATTTAATACTAAATATTTGATGAGGTACAATTATTTGAAAGAACTCTAATAAGCCCTTTTAGTCAAAGACTACAGAATTATGACGAGTATTTCTTGTTACTGGTTGACAGCATATATATACTCATAAATTCGTTATTTTGTTGGAAACTTGAGTAGCAAGCATAGCTGTGCATATGGATGTTATTATACAAATCAAATATGTTTA
Organism: Physeter macrocephalus; assembly: GCF_002837175.3. NCBI lineage: Eukaryota > Metazoa > Chordata > Mammalia > Artiodactyla > Physeteridae > Physeter > Physeter macrocephalus. The sequence continues at coordinate 59,842,826 of NC_041228.1, read as the reverse complement.
AAGAGACTGGGTTAGCAGAGTCTCAATATTTAAAGGCTATGGTTGACTTTTTCTCTCGGTCTTAATTTCTGTATCTCTTTATAATTGATTAATGTTCATTGGTAGAGTAAGTGTGAATAATTTATAATTCACATAGCTGCTGGCTTATTAATTGTTTAATTTCAGAGAAAGTAACTATATATTAAGGAAATTCAAGTTGTCACTCTGAGCAGCCAAGTGAATTTATACACTTTGTTGCTGTACAGTCCAGAAACAGTGTATCAGACGTACACTCTGTATTTCCTACAGTGCTTAAAAAGAAGAATATAAATGAAACGTTGAAGAGATTTTTAAAAGTAGAAAGGAGCAAATGTCTTGGCATGGCTGAGAACTGTGTGCTCTGGGGTTCCCCCCAAACCCCCTTTGAACATTTTACTCTGCTTCAGTGATTCTTTGTAATATGCCAACCATAAAATGCAGTTAATTGATGAGTGATGCTTATTCTTTAGAAGAAAGCATAATTAAACATAGAAAAGAAAGTTGTAATTAACTTTAGATACGTTACAATTTCTTTGGAATTTGAGCAAATTGATTTTAATCTTGTGAAATTAAAATAAAAGACATAATAAGTAATACATTTCCTTCCTTTAGCAACATGCATACAAAGACATTGCTGTCTTGGAAAAATACATATTATTCGCATCGTAACTGGTAATAAGTTCATTGGTCTCTACATTTATTGATGAAAACCAAAGGCTGGTATAAATTGTATTTAAAATAAATGTTCACCATCTTCCTCTGGTACAATATTTTCAAATAAATCTAAACATGAAATCAGCATTAAAATGATCTTCAACGAAGTTGAAGAATACACACTTGAAACTTTTACCTTCCTAAAACATAACTTTTAATATTTTATGTTAAGGACAGGATTTTGAGAAATGGTCCATAGATTGGTTATGTCCATCTTTAAAATATTTTGGCTGTGTGACAAAAGTCAGTTTCACATTAGGGAGTGGGGGTAATGCTTTTCCCAAAGGTGAAGGGTGTTTGGTATGGGAGGGGAGGAAATAGAATGATTTTAATGATTTATCCTTTTCCTCATCTCGTTCATACAGTTAGCCCAAATTGTTTCACAGACCTTGATGAGCTGCTACAGAGACCGCAATTCTAAGCTATGGAAGGGAGCCTTAGCTTAATGTTGGTACTTTGGTAAATATTCCTTTTTTCATGCTTTCACTTTAGACAGTTGAGAAGAAAGAGGACCAGAGAATGCTATGTAATCTTGGTCAAAGTTAAGGGAGAAAGAACCAGCTAATATGTATATACTGAGAAAGAAGGGATGAATAGCATATTAGTTATCTTGGTTGTGCATAAACGGGTCTCATGTTTCCTGGTAGATGGTGAGCTCCTTAAGGGCATGATGGCCCATGTTTAATTTAGCTTTGTGTAATATATTTTTTGCATGAATAAAATATGGTTGTGGCCTGACATTTGCTTAGATCTCCACAGTTTTATATCTAAATCATTTCTCCTTCACCTAATATTAGAGTCCCTGTCCCTTGCTTTGCTCTCTTATATTAAGGAATATCCTCAACTTCATGCATGCTCAGTGTCCTCCCAACCACATTAAGTTAAAAATTAAGGCATTCTTATTACTCTTTTGCTCAAGGCTAAACTTTGCATTGGTGTAATTGATTGCTTTCTCCGGAGTCTTGCTCTATCGTTTCTTTTCTCTCTTATTTTAAGGACTTCTTCCTCTCTTGTGGCTACTTCTTGGCTTAATAAAAAGCTCCCAGTTCAGCCACAATAAAACAGTCAAGTGAAAAAAATTAATAAAGCAACCTACTTTGAGCAAGCACCCAACTTCATCTCTCCTCTTACTGGATCATTTGTGATATTTAAGAAAGTCATTACTCTGTCTCCATTTCCTTTCTTCACATTTGTTTCTCAATGTATTGCAAACTGATTTTAACCTCACTGATGATCTGACAAAGATCACCCTTGATTTCTGGATTCTCAAATCCAATGGTTACTCTTTTAGCCCCATCTTCCTGGATCTCTGGCTGAACTCGGCATTTGACTCTCTTGTTTTTAGATTTCTTTCTAAATTATGAAAGAAGCTCAAACAAATTTTCCTCGTCCTTTTTTTTTTTTTAAAAGCCAAGTGTATACTTTATTTGGCTGCTCTTTTGTGGGTTGTCTGAACATATGCTTTCTTCATTTTCTCAGTGATTTACAGTATATTTAGAATTTATTTCAGATTCTAATCTAGTTTTATTGGTATGAATTGCAGATACCGTCACCCAGGCAAATATGGGTTTTTCCTCAAAGAACTGGCCATTGAGTTTGTTTAGTTTCTCTATTTATTTTTTAAAATTTCTTTAATTTTTTTTATGTCTTATAATTTTATTTTATTTTATTTGATCTTTTTTTTAAACTTTCAAGCTGTGAACACTTAGGTCATTAATGTTCAGTCTTTTTTCTTTTATGCATTTCTTTTCCAATATTATTATTTAAGGTTGTACATTTCCCTCTAAATAGCAATTGAGCTTCTTCTATTCTCTATGATGATTAACTTCACTGTTCTCTTTCTTAAAATTTCTTTCGCTATCTTTGTGCATTCCAAGTAATTTTTTCAGATTTATTTTCCAGTTAACTAACTTTTACTTTAGTTGCTTCTAGTAGGCTGTTTAACCCATTGACCAAGATTTTTTGTTAACATAACTCACATATTTTAATTTTTGAAAAACAGAACAATTCCTTTTCAAATATGCTTTTTCTTTTATATGGAATCTCGAGATGTTTCCTCCTTATGCTTTAACCACTTTAAAGAGTTTTTACTTTATACAACACCTATCATACTGTTCTATTTTCTGCAATTCTAGAGTCTAACTCTACTATCCATTGCATCTGGTAACTACTTTCATTACTGAGTTTTTCCTCTTGTGTTTTGTTATGTTAGCTTGCTTATCTTCAGTGAGGCTTTGTGTATGTGTGTGGTCATCTGGAGGATATATTTCTGTGGTATGGGCTTGTATTGTTTTCGTCCTATGTCCCAGAAGGATGAGTAGCCTGTGTGGGGATTCCCATGTTATGCCATTCATATAAATTTAAATCCCAAGATCATTTAAAGTACAAGCCTGTGATTAGCATTATTAAGATCTAGTTTCTTTATTATATTCCTGTGCTATTGGGTAATTTTTTCTAGATTACTCCTTCAATGAGGACGAGGTATACTCAGAATCCAGACTTAATATATCCCATTTCCCTATCTGCCAAGATCCTAAGGTTTCTTTCCTTTTACCACATGACCGCTATATTTAAATGTCAACATTATTATGCTAACAGGGCCATTGCCCCTGTAACCTGGGACAGACAGAGCAGAAAGTTGTGTACTAAATGACCTGTTCTTTTTGTTGTTTCTTTAGGCAAATATGTTTATTGTTGATCTTTTGAATGTCTTTTCTGTAATTAAAAAACTTGAGATATAATTGACATACAGTATATTAGTTTCAAGTGTGATCAATATTTGTATGTATTGTGAAATGATCACCACAATAAGCCTAGTTAACATCTATTATCATACATATAGAATTTTTTTTTCTTGTGATGAGAATTTTTAAGATCTACTCTCTCAGCAACTTTCAAATATGCAATCCAGTATTATTGACTATTTTCACCATGCTGTAAATTCATCCCTAGGACTTTTTTGTTTTATAACAAGAAGTTTGTACCTTTTGATCCCCTTCACTCATTTGGCCCATCTCCTGTCCCCTGACTCTAACAACCACCAACCTCTTCTGCTCTGTGTATATATGAGCTTGGTGGGATGTTTGTTTGTTTTTTGTTTGTTTATTTTGCTTTGTTTTGTTTTTGAGATTTCACATATAAGTAAAATCATATAGTATTTGTCTTTCTCTGCCTCTCTGCCTGACTTATTTCACTTAGCATAATGCCTCAACGTCCATCCATGTTGTTGCAAATGGCAGTAAATTACCTGGTTTTTACGTCACAATTTTACCTGGAGGTCTCACTTTTTACTTGCACTGTATCATGAAAAAAGTGATTACTGTTAGTTAATCTCTCAGTGATGACTTGGTCACCCAAATGAACATCAGGTACTGTAATTGGCTTCAGATCTGGTTATAGGAGGTACAAATGCAGATTTGGAAGGCATGGGACAAACTGCTGAAAGGGCAGTGACTTTACAAGAGATCCTTGAGATTTATTACTTGACAAAATTCCTTGATACTTTGTCTTTCAGCCATATGTACCTCTCATTCAGGCGGCATTGCATTTATAGATGGGTAGTAGAGTAGTCTTCATAATGGCCCCAAAGATACCAAGTCCTAATCCCTGAAACCTGTAAATGTTATCTTATTTAGAAAAGATCTTGAGATGGGGAAATTGTTCTGAATTACTGGGTGGGTCCCGAATCACAAGTGCCCTTATAGGAAATAGGCAGAAGGAGATTTGACACACGCAGAGGAAAAGGTGATGTGAAAATGGAGCAGAGAGAGATTTGAAGATGCTGACCTTGAAGATTCGAGTGATGCAGCCACAAGCCAAGGAATGCTGGAAGCCACCAGAAGCTGGAAGAGGCAAGGAACATACTCTCTACAAATATGGCCTTGATGTCACCTTGATTTCAGACCAGTGATAGTGATTTTGGATTTCCAGCCTCTAGAACTATGAAGGAGAGATTGAAGCATCATCTCATGCCTGATGTCTTTGGATGTGGCCATATAATTCAAAGCACAAGCAGGAAAAGGTAGTCAGTCCAGCATTGTGTAAAGGGCATAGGCTCCTCATCCAGGATATGTGAGTTTGAATCTCATCTCTTACTAGTTTTGTCACTCCTTCTATGTAAGTGTATTTATCTGTAAACTGGGGGAGGATAACAGTTACACCTATGCAATACGATAATGTATAAGATGCTACAGAAAAACCCGAACGAACTTTTTGGCCAACCCAATAGTTACAATAACATCTCTTGTAGGAAGCGTTATGAAGATTAATGTTGAGATAATTCACGCAAACTGAGCAACTAGTAGGTGCACAATAAATGCTAGCTAATATCGTTATCTTAGTCTCAACATATGGACAAGAGCATTGTTTTCTCATGTTGTACTTACTTAACTATATTTATTCATTTGCACTCAGTTTTTTAATAGGGTTTAAAAAGAATATCACTCAGTTTTTAAATATTTGTACTATGTTGTTTGGAGATACTTTTCCCTAAATTTTGAATTCTTCAACAAATGATAATGAAAACACATTTACAAATATGACATCAGGTCACAATTTGTCCAAATTTATAATAATTAACTTCAGTCACATTTATATAAACAAAATTATATTTCTTTATCTAGAGATAAATTCAGATCACAACCTGTGATGGGCTAACTTTTAAACACAATCTCTAAAATATTACATTTTCTGATTAAAATCCTCTTATTATGTTGAATGCATAACATAACATTGCAGGGGGCCGAAAAATGCAAAATAAATATTCCCAGAAAATAACTATTTTGGAGGAAGCTCTATAATGTTGAGCAAAAAAAATAATTTCAGTTATATATGTATGAATATATATATATATAACTGAATCACTTTGCTGTATACCTGAAGCTAACAGAATACTGTAAAACAACCATACTTGAATAAAAAAAAGGTTACAAAAAAGATGAAAGTATCTGTCAAGAAGAAAATTTCCTTATTTATGCATGATGGCGCATTGTAATCCACATGACAACTGGGAGAGTTTTTCAAGCTTTACGATGATGGCATTTTCTAGTCACTAATGCTATTCTACGGAAGCTAGCCACATTAACTGAGAGGCACCTAGCATAGTCCTGGGTTATGGGTTATGGGTTATGCAACAGCCAAACCAATCTTGCTGGAATATAAGGCTTTTATATAAAGGCATCCTAGGACATAAATTTAAAGAAGTAGGTTCTGGCATGTTGAAAAAGCTTTGGGGTGATAGTTAAATACATGGACTTTGGAATGTGCTAGTCCTGGCTAGGAATCCTTTCTGCCACTTACTGGCTTTATGTCTTTAGGCCAATTATGTATATTCTTTTATAAAATGAGATTATATTAGTATAACCTGCTGGAATTGTTATAAAGATTAAAGAAATGTATACATTCCAAGGAATAAGCACAGTGCCTAGCATTTGGTAAGCAGGCGGGCAGTGGGGAGTCAACAAATGACTTTGAGAGAGGGAGGGACAGGACCAGAAGTACAGCATAGACAGACCCATATGGCAGCAATAGTTTTGGCTGCAGTAGGTGGGCAAGGATTGAGGAAGGAACTTACACCTGTGAGGTATACTGTAATGGGCACCACTGAAGTATTCTTTTTTTTTTTTTTTTTGCTGTACGCGGGCCTCTCACTGATGTGGCCTCTCCTGTTGCGGAGCACAGGCTCTGGACGCGCAGACCCAGCGGCCACGGC